>NC_036875.1:1232430-1260597 GCF_002910315.2 Salvelinus sp. IW2-2015 | reverse complement strand
ATTGGCAGCAGAGAACTGGAAGGAAAGGAGGCCAAAGGAAGTGTTGGCTTTGGGGATGACCAGTGCAATAAACCTGCTGGAGCGCATGCTACGGGTGGGTGTTGCTATGGAGACCAGAGAGCTGAGATAAGGCGGCGCTTTACCTAGCAAAGACTTATAGATGACCTGGAGCCAGTGGGTTTGGCGACGGATATGTAGTGAGGGCCAGCCAACGAGAGCATACAGGTCGCAGTGGTGGGTAGTATATGGGGCTTTGGTGACAAAACGGATGGGACTGTGATAGACTGCATCCAATTTGCTGAGTAGGGTATTGGAGGATATTTTGTAAATGACATCGCCGAAGTCAAGGATCGGTAGGATAGTCAGTTTTAYGAGGGTATGTTTGGCGGCATGAGTAAAGGAGGCTTTGTTGCAAAATAGGAAGCCAATTCTACATTTAATTTTGGATTGGCGATGCTTAATGTGAGTCTGGAAGGAGAGTTTACAGTCTAACCAGGCACCTCCACATATTCTAGGTCAGAACCGTCCAGAGTAGTGATGCTAGTCGGGCGGGAGGGTGCGGGCAGCAATCGGTTGAAGAGCATTTMGTTTTACTAGCATTTAAAAGCAGTCGGAGGCAACGGCAGGAGTGTTGTATGGCTTTGAAGCGTGTTTGTTGGTTTGATAGCACAGTGTCCAAAGAAGGGCCAGATGTATACAGAATGATGTCGTCTGAGTAGAGGTGGATCAGAGAATCACCAGCAGCAAGAGCGACATCATTGATATACACATAGAAAATAGTCGGTCCGGTTTGCAGGCCCTGCCACATCCAACGAGCATCAGACCCGGTGTAGTACGACTCGATCTTAGTCCTGTATTGATCCTTTGCCTGCTTGATGGTTCGTTGGAGGGCATAGCGGGATTTCTTATAAGCTTCCGGGTTAGAGTCCCACTCCTTGAAAGCAGCAGCTCTAGTCTTTAGCTCAGTGCGGATGCTGCCTGTAATCCATGGCTTCTGGTTGGGGTAAGTTGGGGTAAGTTTCCCTGCATTAAAGTCCCCGGCCTCTGGGTGAGCATTTTCTTGTTTGCTTATGGCGGAATACAGTTCATTCAATGCCATCCTAGTGCCAGCCTCTGACTGTGGTGGTATGTAAACAGCTACAAAGAATATAGATGAAAACTCTCTCAGTAGGTAGTGTGGTCTGCAGTTTATCATGAGAAACTCTACCTCAAGTGAGCAAGAGCTCGAGACTTCCTGCACCAGCTGTTGTTTACAAAAATACATAGACCGCAGCCCCTTGTCTTACCAGACGCTGCTGTTCTAACCTAGATAACATCTTTACATTGATTTGAAACAGTCAAGACAGGCACTATCAGATGGTATGACAGATAACCTATGGCAGCAACAAGTTTGTCTAACTAGCGTGAGTATAGCTACTTTCTCTCTCTCTCCCCCTTTAGAGGTCTTCACGGATGCACCTGTATCCAAATACCCGAGAAGGTCCGGAATTCTAAATAATGTCACGAGTCTCGGTCGAATCTAATTGTCACGGGTCTCGGGTACGTGTAATTTCAACTGACTTGTCCGGAAGGGCCTGTACAGATCCAAACGCAACTGCGTTTGAAAAGCAAGCGCTGCAGTATAAATTATAACATTTCTCACTTCTCTTTTTACTGCAGCGCTTGCTTTTCACGAGAGTGAAGCGTGGTGAATGTAGCTTGTTGACCAATCAAAACTCAAGGCAATAGGCTACAGTCATATAGCCTTGCTCCGTGAGTGGCAAAAGTTAGGAGATATCTAATCAATGGAAGATGGAATTAAAATGATGGATTTAAGTTAAAGGAGAAGGACAGGCTACAATGACCAAGAGCCAACAGGCAGGCTGCTACTTMATAATCTGAATGGAGTTGTTGTTATTTGTAACTGTAGGATGAGAAAGCCTAGTTAGCTAACGTTAGCTAGCTTACAGTAACTAGCGTCTCCCGGTTTGAGAGTACCAAGACAGGTACTACGTAATCATATTTGATGATAAATAACCTAGCTATGGCAGCTATTAGTCTACTATTGCGCAAGTCGGTTTGGTTGGTTGCTCTCATCTCTCCCTCCCTATGTCACTCGCTCACAGTACAGCCCCTTCCGCACCTGCTAGAGCAGCACCTCTCTCCTTCCTATTGCGCTTAATAAGCTCCAGTTAATAAAGTAGCTTAATTTTTTAAAAGTATTTTCTTCCCTCACTCTGATTGAACCGGAACTGGATCCGTCCAGGTCTATACAGAACAGGTCTAGTTGTCCTCGGTCCATTCAAAACGTGTCGCTATATTAAAAAAACAACCTTTATGCATATTGGGTCTAGGTGGGAAAGCCCCAGGTCCATTTCGGAACAGGTGCAACTTTTTGGACCCATGAAGACCTCTACCTCCCTCCCCACACACAAAGGCCCCTGCCCTTCCTCCGCCCTGCTGCGCAAGCAAAGCGGTACCGACTCGCGCAGCAAACAAGAAAAAGAGTCTAGATATATTAAAATATTATTATTATTTGAAAATATTTCAAATGCCCATCTCTAGTGTAAACGGGTTGAGCACACATTATATAACTAGCAACTGTCACCAAGAAGTACACCACACAACTACTGCTTTTACAATACAATGAAATTACTGACCAATGGCGCATGGGGGCATCAGCGCACGCATGCACGGCACGCACGCATGCACGCACGCACGCACACACACACACACACGGTGCTGTGCAAAGCTCAGCCACTTGACCCTAACCCAACCCCATTTGGGGTCAGCCTGGTTCGGTTCTGATTAGATGGGAGTAACCACCAATGTCAAGTAGCTGAGGTGAAAGTCGTCCGTTCCAGTGTGACCCAAACGGAGGGCCCGGGCTTTGTGCCCTGCCGTCGACGACCACATCCGCGTTGAACCCTGACCACAAAATACACCTGTCACTTTGTTTGTGACCAGTCTGTTTTTTAAACCACCATCAATCTTGTAAACTGAAAGAGAGGCTTTCCCTGCTCTAAATCTCCATTGAAAAGGAGCAGGGGGAGCGATTGTGGTGGTGGTGGGAGACAGGTGGGGGACATTGCACACAGCAGCTGGTTTGCTGGGAAGGGGGGGGGGGGGGGGGTACTTTGAGGAACAGTGCAAGGGCAGCTACCCAACAGGAGTAGACCTGTGCTACATACAAGCACTCAGAGGAAGTCGAGGCTTCTTTTTGATAACATCAGACACAAAAATGAGGGAGAGGGTCCCTATTCAGAGAACAAATGTCAAGCCCTGTCCTGTCCCCTCAGATAAATGGGTTGGATTCCAGCCAAAGTATTTTCCTTTCGGTGAACTGTAAACTCTAACCTTCTGGCAAAGCTTCGCCTCACAACTATTGTGTTCCAAGAATTCTATCGTTTCAGTGAAGGCTCGCAAGACACAAGCCAGTGGATTCTGCCAATGAGCAAATTGTCAGTAAGCTGAAATATGGACTGTACTCACTGTGGTCTGCCTCGCCCTGAGTCGGACAGGAGAATAGGGCTTTGTGGTTTGATAGCTCAATGAGAACGGGTGGTGGTGTGCGGTGGGGAGGGGAGGGGTTGGCTAGGTGATGAGCTGTCATTTGGATGTGAATGAACGGAGCTGGCACGCAGGTCATGTCATCTGCCTCACTCTCACCTCAGTGAAGAGCGGACAGATCAGAGGCGGAAGTCAGGAAGTGGAGGTGTGGACTTCTGCGATTATAACATCTGCTTTGGAAGGGGAAGAACTGGAACAAAATCCATAAAGTCCCAAAGACAAAATAAGGGTTAAATACATTTTTTTTTAAGAGTACAGAACCCATTTCCAGTATGGAAAGATAAGACTGCCATCCTTCAAATTTGTTCTTTTAACAAACGTTCCATTCGCAACAATGACCATTTCTATCACTCATCAAGTGCATCTGACAGACTGTTTGTCCCCTCGGGATTTGCAGTGTACATATTTATCTTGGAAAAATTGCCTGTTGCTATTACAGAGTATTTTCMCAGAAAAGACAAACAGAAAAGGAAAGAGAATGTGGGGTGAGGGGGTGGGGGTTGGACGTGCAATTCTGAGGAGGACATCGGAACAAAGGGCCCCCATCAAAATGATGAAAAGGTGGGAAAAAATGCAGTCTGTCAGAAACATTGGAGTGGTCATGTCAAAGGAACTTCATGTCAGTTAGTAAGCTAAGCTCCCTCTAGCATTTTAAGCTAGCTCTACTTTGACGACAAACATTAATTTACTCATAGACTTATCTACTGGGTATGGGTAAAACAAAAAGAACACAACGCACACCCCAACTGAAGTGCTGACAAATGGAAGAGAATAAAGCACATTATATTGGACGATCATCCGAAAATTATCGATTTTTCTACACAACGTTTCTGTAGATTGTTCTAAAAGCATTATTTGGTCAACAACAGTAATATCATATCCATTATGGTAATTCCAGCTATGAAAGTATCTGCCTGTCCCTTTTTCGCTGTCAGCTGCTGCCTCTCGCTCCCTTTCACCACATGGAGGAGGGAAAGAGGCATTCTGAGAAGCAGCACAAAAGCATATGACCTCTGCTCAAAATGTTATTGCAGGAAAAATACAGTTTTCAAAGCAACTACTGTTGCTCTAGTTACAGAAAGGAGGGTGACAGCTTTCTGTAAGTATATCATGTATTTCTCACCTCTTAATATTAAGTTCATGGCACCACTTTACAACCGCCGTAGGCTGTAGTTTTTTATTGCGCCCATAAAACGGAGCGTGCCATTCGCAGTGACTTGGCCTACATCAAGTAGCCTAGGCCTAGCGCTGGAAAGTTTTTGCGGAACATTAGCCTACATTTACTGATAGATTAATCAATTAGCCTATATGGCTATCTAGCAACAATATCATATTTCGAGTTAGCAATCTAGATAAGTGTTTTGAGTTCCCACTTCCTCAGGTGGTGTATAATACAGCCTATAGGCCAATATGCACAAAGATGTCGGGAAATTTTCTGAAGAGCCAAAAAGAAATCAGATAATTCTGGATTCTAATTTGACAGGTTGCACATCAAAAGATCTGTCATGAATTTCTTGGATAGGTTAAATGAAATAGCCTATGATTAAAAAAGTAAACTATTACCTCAGTTGTCTTACTTGGCACTGGCAAACAAAAATCTAGAGCCCTGTCGCTAATGTAAAGTAACTGGCCATAAATTCGTTTTTCTTATTGTATTTGTTATCGAGCAAAATCATTTTTTTGAGATGTATCGTTATCGCAAAAATGGGTCAATTTATCACGATATGGATTTAAGTCCACATCGCCCAGCTCTATTCTACTATACATTTGCAGATAAACATAATTCAACAACAGTGGGGAAGAGACGTCATTTTCACCCTGTTCACCTTCAAGTCTGTGGACGGTCTTCTGTCAACATTTCAGTGGAAGATAGGAAATTAGAAGGCTTCTAAATACAGGTGCAATGAGCCATTCCCACTGTAAGGTCCTCATGAAGGAGCCAATGTTTGGTTTGTTATTTATACTGGCCCTGCATGTTATAGGAAAATGCCCTCATGAAGTGAACAGATATATATAGTGTGTGTACATGTATCCACTTTGTTAACCCTCTGCAAACACTGATATCAAGCAGATAAGAKAAAAAAATTATCCAGATTTGGTGCCAAGTGTCCTTTTATGCCACTTTAACGTTGGTTTTTATAATATTATTACGACTTGGCTTGACCTAAACTGTTGCATTGTGTGTCTTGCCCTCATAGCAAGTGGCGTTTCTTTCCGCTTACACACAAAGCCTTTCCTTGACTGTTACTATTTTTAATGGTCCCTGGCTACCATCATAAAATGACCGTTTCACCCCAAGGAATATATTCAGACAAAAGCTGATACACTATATATACACAAAAGTATGTGGACAACCCATCAAATTAGTGGATTCGGTTATTCAGCACACCCATTACTGACAGGTGTATACAATCGAGCACACAGCCATGCAATCTCCATAGACAAACATTGGCAGGAGAATGGCCTTACTGAAGAGCTCATGGACTTTCAACGTGGCACCATCATTGGATGCCAACTTTTCAACAAGTCAGTTCTTCAATTTTCTGCCCTGCTAGAGCTGCCTCGGTCAACTGTAAGTGTTGTTATTGTGAAGTGGAAACATCTAGGATCAACAATGGCTCAGCCGTGAAGTGGTAGGCCACATAAGCTCACAGAACGGGACCGCTGAAGTGCGTAGCACGTAAAAATAGTCTGTCCTCCGTTGCAACACTCACTACCGAGTTCCAAACTGCCTCTGGAAGCAACGCCAGCACAATAATTGTTTGTCGGGAGCTTCATGAAATGGGTTTCCATGGCCGAGCAGCCACACACAAGCCTAAGATCACCATGCGCAATGCCAAGTGTCGAGTGGTGTAAAGCTCACGGCCATTGAACTCTGGAGTAGTGGAAATTAGTTCTCTGGAGTGATGAATCACGCTTCACCATCTGGCAGTCCGATGGACAAATCTGGGTTTGGCGGATGCCAGGAAAATGCTTCCTGCCCCAACCCATAGTGCCAACTGTAAAGTCTGGTGGAGGAGTAATAATGGCCTGGGGCTGTTTTTCATGATTCGGGCGAGGCCACTTAGTTCCAGTGAAGTGAAATTTTAACGCTACAGCATACATTTACATTCTAGACGATTCTGTGCTTCCAACTTTGTGGCAACAGTTTGGGGAAGGCCCTTTCCTGTTTCAGCAAGACAATGCCCCGTGCACAAAGCGAGGTCCATACAGAAATKATTTGTCGAGATCGGTGTGGAAAAGCTTGACTATCCTACACAGAGCCCTGACCTCAACCCCATCGAACACCTTTGGGATGAATGTGAACACCGTYTGCGAACCAGGCCCAATCGCCCAACCTCACTATTGCTTGTGGCTGAATGGAAGCAAGTCCCCACAGCAATGTTCCAACATCTTGTGGAAAGCCTTCCCAGAAGAGTGGAGACTGTTATAGCAGCAACGGGGGGACCAACTCCATATTAATGGGCATGATTTTGGAATAATAAGTTCAACGATCAGGTGTCCACATACTTTTGGTCATGGTGTGTATGTCAAAACAGGACTTCGCAAAAGCGTTGCTTTTTCATGACCCACAGGATGAGGCGTCATTAGAATTGGACATTATATTCGTCTCATTGCTTGTAATAGGCCTACCTTTCCATGGCTCAAACACATTTTGTCTGGCTTACTGAGCTGTCTTACCCTCTCAGCCAATGCAAGGTGAAGTTACACTTTACAGTCAAGTAACAAAGTGCAGTATTTGACAAAGGAGTATAGATATGAGAGAATGACATGAAATAGAATGACCGGTGTTTCGATATAGGTATAAGTCGCTTTAACGACAATTATGGTTCATATGGCGTGTGTTGATATCCCACCAAAAATGTTCACAGACTCACAAAAGTAATTCCGACGAGTGACTCATGCCAAAACAAATAAAGTTCCTCTGCAAGCAAAGCAGTGAGTCAGGACAAGCAGACAGCTGAATCGGAACTCTTCTACCCCCGCTAAGTAAGAGGGGGGAAATCCAGGCGCCTGGGTGGTGCATACATTTCAGAGGACCTTGTTCTCATTTTCCAATGCAAAAGGTTTTTGCCATCGTGTGCTTAATGAATGCAAATCTGTTGTATCGCCAGGGGTTTCTTGCGTGCGAGAGCCAGCTCTACAAACATTTATACCTTATAGTCCGGACAGTTTACATTGGGACCTCTGTTTTCTCTTTGATTTCTTCAGCTTGAGGGAGGAAATCAGAGACACAAACAAGCTTGGAGTAGGACTATCCTGAAAGCGAGTGTTACGTGGAACAACCAGCCATCGTCCAATGTGAGCCCACACCAAGCTCTAACTTTTTAAGTCTCAGATACAGAAGGTGAAAACCTCCCGGGGTATGTAGGATACCTCGGGTGGCTGTAAGTATCCCTCGCATGCATTAAGGATATAGCTGGGACACAGCAGTTGATAGTATATTTTATTTATAACATAGGTAAAACATGGCAACTGTCTACTAACTAGATAGTTTTTCCTTCAGTGGTAGGATTTTTCAAGAAGGCTTGCCAAACACTTGTTACTCAGCCTGTTTTGAGAACACAAGGCAGTGAAGGCATGACTAGGTTCCATCCATCAACCATCMATGCCTATCTCTGACCTCTTAATCCTGAAATGAGACTCAACAAATCATTTTCAGGAGCTTTATTGCACTTCCAAATGATAAACAACCGATGAATTTGTCCGTCAGACAGGCTTCAACACGCCATTTTCCAATAACAGCTTACAAAGTGAGAGAGTCAGGCCCCATATTTAATCAAAACCTAAAGCTTTATTTGGAAGTTTGCTGCAGGACAGTGAAAAATACTTTAATTCACACAGTTTCATGTCTGGAACAAGACAAAACCAGACTGGTGCAGGGAAACGGTGGAACAAAGACTTGATTTAACTTGATTTACTTTTGATTGAATATATGGCCCTTATTCTGCTGACTGTGCACACATCATTCCTTCTATTCTTAACTAAATGTCCTTACATGGTCCACATCTAAGTCAAACATGCAGAGAATGTGCCAAATGGATTGTGACGAATATGCAACTAAACTGACATGTCAGCAGAAAGGTCCATGACTGCGGTACGTGCATCAGAGTTAAGTTGAACTCCAGTGGCCAGAGAAGGATAAGTCAAGATGGCTGACCCTTCACAGTGTCAGCTGACCCTGCGGATCAAGCAGTCCGCGACCTCGCAGCATGACTCACTTTCTTAGTTAATTCTGAGGCATTTTCCCTTTGTTTAAGGTTATGGAATGTGTTCCGAAAAGGCTAATAGAGGGGGAAAAAAAGGACATGCTGTAGCTTTTCATGTTCATTGAACTCATTTACATAATCCTCTGTAAACAAAGGAAAGTCATTGTGTTTGTAGAAGAACAGCCTCTACACACGACCGGACAATAAGCATGCAAAATATGCGGTTTAGGAAATGCTAGTGTCTTGATGAGCAACAAAGAGGGGGCTGCAGACTGCTCCATGTCCACCAAAATTCTGCGGGTAAGACAATGGCTATAACCGCTGCGACAGTGTTGGAATAAGTGTTGGACAGATAAAGACCTTCTCTCTCCCATGCCTGTCTGTCTCCCCCTCTCTCTCTCTTTCCTCTCATCCCCAAACTCAAGCCCCCCTGATGGGAATACATTCCAACATAATTATCCTGTTGGAACAAAAGAGCCTTTATACAAAAAAAATATGTAAAAAATTAATTGAAAAAAGCATTCCAATCATGTTCAGGCTGGGCATTACCAAAGTGCTGCATGTGAAAGAGGCTCCCAGGCAGACCGACACAAAAAGCCTGTGTGTAACTAGAAGGTTCCAGCGGTGTAGGGGACACAAAATGCACCTTAACTGGCTAAAGCTATGCTTATGGAAGATAAGGGAGGGGAGGGGTCTTTTCATCCCAAACATCAAAGATGTGACATTGCAACAAAGGCCCAGAAATACACTTAAAAACGAGAGCACACAGACACTCAATCCCTGAGCTGAGCCCTGGATTTAGCCCCTTTTCCAGTCTCTTCCTCCCTTCTCTGACTGGGCCCAGCTTGGTGGTGAGAGAGGTGAGCCCAGGCTCTATTGTCTACCGGGACATTCCTCGCAGGCCGGGGAATTCCTCACAGGCCAGACCGTTCACTAAGGATACCGCGCTAACRGCCATTGGAATTCAGTGGAGGGGAGCAGAGATGAATCAAAAGCGGAGATAAAGGGGCTGTTACTAAATAGTAGACCGTTTTACATTTACATTTAAGTCATTTAGCAGACGCTCTTATCCAGAGCGACTTACAAATTGGTGCATTCACCTTATGATATCCAGTGGAACAACCACTTTACAATAGTGCATCTAAGTTTCAGTATGCAAAAATGTTTTGTTTAATAGTATGGTGACATTTTGAATATCAAGTATACTTTAAATGGCTGGATGTCATACTCATTTCTGCTTTGACAACAACTGCTAATCATTTGTCAATAAGATATGGGAACACGCTACTGAAATCAACCAATTGCGGGAAACAATGTAATCACGCATGACACATTCCCAGTATTCAAAAAAAAGAACGTTTTTAAATGTGAATTTTCAAAAATCGAGTATGCTTTTAGTGTCAGAATGTTATACTCATTTCGGCTTTTCATCTAGCAGAATTCACTAAACACTGCATTGGATGAAGCCACAACGCATTGGAAGAGGGGGGCTGCGAGTTTTGATAGCTAGATCTATTGATAGCTAGAACACCACCGAGCCAGCCTGAGTCGTGTAGACACTGGACTTATCCTTCACAATGTATGGAACACACCTGGGTGATGCCTCAGCAGCTCTGGGCACCAGAAAGCCCAACACACACATTTCATAGAACCGCCAGTCATCCTCATTACGAGCCCTCTGCCTCAGCACTGTATTGCTCTACTGCATCTCCCATTCCTCTCAAGCTTCAGGTGACTCTTCAGTTGATACATGCGTAAGCCTGGGGTACACTCAAGTTTACTCCAAATACGYCATTCCAAATGCTAGCTACTTAGCTAACATTAGCCCAAAACAACAACACTCAGGCACTCAGTTGTAGTGAAAGGTGGGGCTAAACTCAGTAGGGCTATAGACAATCCTTTCCGGTTCATATGTGAAGCCGTAACTGATGGTACATTCAAGGCATCTGTAAAAATAGTTTTGAACGGTCATCCAACTTGGATTTACAAGTCAAAAACTCGGGCATCATCCTAGAGGTCCAACTTCTCTGACCTGAAGATCACCAACGTCACACTATTTCTTGTTTTGTTTCCGAGATCCCAGTTGTCTTGAAAGGAACCACAAGTAATACGTTTCAACCTTGACATACTGCATACTTTTTATTAAACAGTATGTGCTAAATAGATTGTAGGACGATTACTACACAATATGCAGTTTAAGGAAGTAATATACAAGCCAGATTTCAGACACGGACATGGATTGTTCAACATCAGGCTCTCCTCCACCCCCCAAAGCATTCATATTTGAGTTAACAATTAAACGTAAGGGGGGGGAAATCACAAATTTAGTTGTGGGCCACATGCTGACTAATCCAACAACTGTCAATTGTGCTTTCAGCAGAGATTGTTTGTCTGAAAGATGGATAATAAGGGAAAATTAATCTAGTCATACGGAATTAAATAGTTTATTGATTTTAATTCTGATTCCAATCCAAATCAAATCAAATTTATTAGTCACATACACGTGTTTAGCAGATGTTATTGCGGGTGTAGCGAAATGCTTGTGCTTCTAGCTCCGACAGTACAGTATAATCTAACAGGTAATATCTAACAGTTTCACAACATATACCCAAAATATACAAACAGTTAAAGTCAGAAGTTTACATACACTTAGGTTGGAGTCATTAAAACTTGTTTTTCAACAACACATGTCTTGTTAACAAACTATAGTTTTGTCAAATCGTTTAGAACATCTACTTTGTGCATGACACAAGTCATTTTTCCAACAATTGTTTACAGACAGATTATTTCACAACTCACTGTATCACAATTCCAGTGGGTCAGAAGTTACATACACTAAATTGGCTGTGCCTTTAAACAGCTTGGAAAAATACAGAAAATTATGTCATGGCTTTAGAAGCTTCTGATGGGCTAATTGACATMATTTGAGTCAATTGGAGGTGTACCTGTGGATGTATTTCAAGGCCTACCTTCAAACTCAGTGCCTCCTTGCTTGACATCATGGGAAAATCAAAATACATTAGCCAAGACCTCAGAAAAAAAAGTGTAGACCTCCACAAGTCTGGTTCATCTTTGGGAGCAATTTCCAAATGCCTGAAGGTACCACATTCATCTGTACAAACAATAGTACGGATGTATAAACACCATGGGACCACGTAACTGTCATACTGCTCAGGAAGGAGACGCGTTCTGTCTACTAGAGATGAACGTACTTTGGTGCGAAAAGTGCAAATCAATCCCAGAACAACAGCAAAGGACCTAGTCCTTGCTGATGACAAGCATACCCATAACATGATGCAACCACCACCACGCTTGGAAATATGAAGAGTGGTACTCAGTGATGTTTCCCCAAAYATAACACTTTGTATTCAGGACATAAAGTTGATTTCTTTGCCACATTTTTTGCAATTTTACTTTAGTGCCTTACTGCAAGCATGATGCATGTTTTGGAATATTTGTATTCTATACAGGCTTCCTTCTTTTCACTCTGTAATTTAGGTTAGTATTATGGAGTAACTACAATGTTGTTGCTCCATCCTCAGCTTTCTTCTATCACAGCCATTAAACTAACTGTTTTAAAGGCATTATTGACCTCATGGTGAAATCCCTGAGGGGTTTCCTTCCTCTCCGGCAACWGAATTAGGAAGGACACCTGTATCTTTGTAGCAAATGGCTATATTGACACACCAACCAAAGTATAATTAATAATGTCACCATGCAAACGGATATTCAGTGTCTGCTTTTTTTAACCAATCTACCAATAGTTGCCCTTGCTTGCGAGGCATTGAAAAACCTCCCTGGTCTTTCTGGTTGAATCTGTTTTTGAAATTCACTGCTGAACTGGCACATTGCATATAATTATGTGTGTGGGGTAAAGAGAGTAGATAATCATTCCAAAATCATGTTAAACACTATTATTGCACAAAAAGTGAGTCCATGCAAATTATGTGACTTGGTAAGCACATTTTTACTCCTGAACGTATTGACAAGACATTTCAGCTTTTCATGTTATATTAATTTGTAAACATTTATAAAAACAATTTCACTTTGACATTGTAGTATTGTGTGTAGGCCAGTGACACAAAATCTACATTTGAATCAATTTTAAATTCAGGCTGTAACACAAAATGTGGAAAAAGTAATGGGGTGTGAATACTTTATTAAGGCACTAAGTCAATACAGGGGTGTGAAGTACACCTGATGTGGTAAAGGTGGTGGCCTCGAGGTAGATAGATATCCCATTCTGCCTACAGCCACCTGCTAACAGCCAGCTATTTTACCACTATGAGTTCTGAAATAACCCAAGTTAATTATTTATTCAGGCACCATTGGCTGAAGATGGAATAGGAAGCTTATGATTATGTAATTCTGCCCCTGAACAAGGCAGTTAACCCACTGTTCCTAGGCCGTCATTGAAACTAAGAATTTGTTCTTAACTGACTTGCCTAGTTAAATATAGGTAAAATATATATATTTTTTAAATGAAGTAGGTTAAATCATTATTATAATTGAACTTGTAAATAAAATTGCCTTAAAAACATGTAACACGTAGCCTACCGATTGCAAGGTGCAGCCTGTGTCCAAACATTGGAGTCTGGTCCAGTCATTCAACATGACGTTTCAACTTCTCCCTTCATTTTGTTATACAGTGTTGGGATGGCATCTTGGGAGAAATATGTGCGAGATGAAATCTTGTATCTCCTRTCCAGCTCCTTTATCACCTTGAAGCCGTCTTTGCTGACTGTGTAAATAGGAAACATGTCTTTGGCTATGTGATAGCCTCAGTGATTTCTATGTGTCTACGGGATGTTTTTTCATAGGGCATTACACTTGAAAATGCATAGGCAATCAATGCCTGTTTAACGTAGGTTGCTGTAAGGGGTGCGTAACTGGTGGCAGTGAAGTCAGAAGCAGGAGAGCAGAACTGGGTAATAACCGGAGCAGTTAAATATAAATATATATAACCACCGGCATCCAGAATAATAAAGAATGGGTACAAGACCCGTAGCGCACCAGACAACAATGTGCACTTACAACAAACAAYACCACACAAAGACATGGGGGGAACAGAGGGTTAAATACACAACACGTAATGAGGGAATGGAAACCAGGTGTGTGGGAAAACAAGACAAAACAAAWAGAAAATGAAAAATGGTAACGTCAACCGCAGAACACCGCCAAACTAGGATAGGAACYGACTTCGGGCAGAAGTCGTGACAGTTGCTGGTTGTGCCTGAGGGGCTTTGCTGCTGTCTGGCTTTTTTTTAACCATTCAATCATAATAAGTAGGTGATGGTTCTTCTTCAAATTATTGAATACATTTGTCGTGTTGATTGTGGTCTCCACAAGTCTGAGGAACATTTTGCACAACACTTGCATGTGGTTGACATCGGTTCGCCAGCAGCCGAAATACTGCCAAAACACTGCAGATGCGCCCTTCTTTGGCATTAAATTGACCTTCTTGTTAGAACTAGCAGCACTCAGGTTTCCGACACAGAGGTAAAGCCACAGAGTTTCTAAACCACATACTGCACTGTCTTTRGTAAAGCCCTTTCTCTCCTCGCAGCATCTTTTTTTTTTAACTAGGCAAGTCAGTTAAGAACAAATTCTTATTTTCAATGACGGCCAAGGAACAGKGGGTTAACTGCCTTGTTCAGGGGCAGAATGACAGATGTTTACCTTGTCAGCTCGGGGATTCGATCTTGCAACCTTTCGGTTACAAGTCCAACACTCTAACCACTAGGCTACCTGTCGACTAACTGCGTGCTCTAAGCAAGGACGCTTGTGATTGGCCAGCATGCGCCAAAAGTGAGAGAGCATGCTTCTGATTTGTCAGCATCCTCTGTGCATGTAGAGAGTGGATGAACAGAGCCTAACGCATCTCATTGGAGGAGGTACCATAGTTTAGTTTCTGTCATATTAAGGGAGTGTCAAAGAAAGGAGGAAATCGCAGCCTCTTGCGATATTGATATTACACACAACAATATCGCAATTTAGATCTGAATTTGATTAATTGTGCAGCCCTAAGAGAAGTGTCACAATCTGGATTAAATCCTTACATAATGGGCTATAAATACACTGTCTAGGGGATTTCCCACCTATAAAGACTGTGACCATAAACTCACAGGGGGGGTTATTTCCTCCACATGATTCATAAGAAAATGAACCCTGAAGTGGATTACATAACACAATTCTCTTTTTCAATTCCTCCATCTCAACATTGTCCCTCTTGTTGGGGCCTGTAAGGCTTTTCAAGAGGTCAGACTTTAAAGCAATGAAACGTTGGATTCTGCTAACACAACCTACTGTAGCGCACTCCAAAAGAAAATTGGTCTGATGAATCACCGCTTTTCTGCCAGTCTGCAAAACATCAAAAAGACAGTTGCTTTGTTAGCCAGTGACCTATTGAGACACGTCCCAAGCACATTCATCTGGAGATAAGGAGACCTTGAGAGAAGTAATGAAGACAGGCCATCTTAAATATTTTAAGGGGTTGTCGTAGAACCAATTCCTCAACACATATTGTCTAACAGCAAAATAATCTATGGAGAGGAACATCCCTTTTTGGTTGATGAAATGAAAACAAAAAAGGATTTATCTTACTGCATAATATGTCTGCAAGCATTAGTCACCAGACATCAGAGTAAATATGCAATGGTCTGCCAAAGTTGTGTCACCTAAAACAACCTTCATAACAAGAACGGAGCGAGCCCAACAAAATGTTGACTTGTTACATTTGTAGCTTTGAATGGTTGTCCATGGCCTACTTAAGCCCTATTCACACGGGACTAATATATATACACTGCTCAAAAAAATAAAGGGAACACTAAAATAACACATCCTAGATCTGAATGAATGAAATATTCTTATTAAATACTTTTTTCTTTACATAGTTGAATGTGCTGACAACAAAATCACACAAAAATTATCAATGGAAATCAAATTTATCAACCCATGGAGGTCTGGATTTGGAGTCACACTCAAAATTAAAGTGGAAAACCACACTACAGGCTGAAATCCAAACTGTTGATGTAATGTCCTTAAAACAAGTCAAAATGAGGCTCAGTAGTGTGTGTGGCCTCCACGTGCCTGTATGACCTCCCTACAACGCCTGGGCATGCTCCTGATGAGGTGGCGGATGGTCTCCTGAGGGATCTCCTCCCAGACCTGGACTAAAGCATCCGCCAAACTCCTGGACAGTCTGTGGTGCAACGTGGCGTTGGTGGATGGAGCGAGACATGATGTCCCAGATGTGCTCAATTGGATTCAGGTCTGGGGAACGGGCGGGCCAGTCCATTGCATCAATGCCTTCTCTCTGCTGACACACTCCAGCCACAGAGGTCTTGCATTAGGAGGAACCCAAGGCCAACCGCCACAGCATATACTCACAAGGGGTCTGAGGATCTCATCTCTGTACCTAATGGCAGTCAGGCTACCTCTGGCAAGCACATGGAGGGCTGTCGGCCCCCAAAGAAATGCCACCCCACACCATGACTGACCCACCGCCAAACCGGTCATGCTGGAGGATGTTGCAGGCAGCAGAACGTTCTCCACGGCATCTCCAGACTCTGTCACATGTGCTCATTGTGAACCTGATTTCATCTGTGAAGAGCACAGGCGCAGGGCGAATTTGCCAATCTTGGTGTTCTCTGACAAATGCCAAACGTCCTGCACGGTGTGGGCTGTAAGCACAACCCCCACCTGTGGACGTCGGGCCCTCATACCACCCTCATGGAGTCTGTTTCTGACCGTTTGTGCAGACACATTCACATTTGTGGCCTGCTGGAGGTCACAGAAGTGTGATTGACTTGGAGTTACATTGTGTTGTTTAAGTGTTCCCTTTATTTTTTTGAAAGGAACACTTAAACAACACAATGTAACCCAAGTCAATCACACTTCTGTGAAATCAAACTGCTGCTGTGGCAAGAAGGTTTGCTGTGTCTGTCAGCGTAGTGTCCAGAGCATGGAGGCGCTTCCAGGAGACAGGCCAGTACATCAGGAGACGTGAGGAGGCCGTAGGAGGGCAACAACCAGCAGCAGGACCGCTACCTCCGCCTTTGAGCAGGAGGAGCACTGCCAGAGCCCTGCAAAATGACCTCCAGCAGGCCACAAATGTGCATGTGTCAGCATATGTTCTCACAAGGGCTCTGAGGATTCTCATCTCGGTACATGCAGCTCAGGAAAGAGACGCGTTCTGTCTCCTAGAGATGAATGTACTTTGGTGCGAAAAAGTGCATATCAATCCCAGAACAACAGCAAAGGACCTTGTGAAGATGCTGGAGGGAAACAGGTACAAAAGTATCTATATCCAGAGTAAAACGAGTTCTATATCGACATAGCCTGAAAAGGCCGGTCAGCAAGGAGGAAGCCACTGCTCCAAAACCCCATAAGAAAGCCAGACTACGGTTTGCAACTGCACATGGGGACAAAGATTGCACTTTTTGGAGAAATGTCCTCTGGTCTGATGAAACAAAAAATAGAACAGTTTGGCCATAATGACCATCATTATGTTTGGAGGAAAAAGGGGGACGCTTGCAAGCAGAAGAACACCATCCTAAATGTGAAGCACGGGGGTAGCAGCATCATGTTGTGGGGGTGCTTTGCTGCAGGAGGGACTGTTGCACTTCACAAAATAGATGGCATCATGAGGTAGGAAATTTTGAAGCAAGATCTCAAGACATCAGTCAGGAAGTTAAAGCTTGGTAGCAAATGGGTCTTCCAATTGGACAATGACCCCAAGCATACTTCCAAAGTTGTGGAAAAATAGCTTAAGGACAACAAAGTCAAGGTATTGGAGTGGTCATCACAAAGCCCTGACCTCAATCCCATAGAAAATGTGTGGGCAGAACTGAAAAAGCTTGTGCGAGCAAGGAGGCCTACAAACCTGACTCAGTTACACCAGCTCTGTCAGGAGGAATGGGCCAAAATTCACCCAACATATTGTGGGAAGCTTGTGGAAGGCTACACAAAACATTTGACCCAAGTTAAACAATTGAATGGCAATGCTACTAAAAACTGAGTTTAAATGTATTTGGCTAATGTGTATGTAAACTTCCAACTTCAACTGTAATTACGTACGTACATGTGTGTGTATGTATGTACGTACGTACAGTTGAAGTGGAAGTTTACATACACCTTAGCCATATACATTTAAACTCAGTTTTTCACAATTCCTGACATTTTAATCCTAGTAAAAAATGCCCTGTCTTTGGGCAGTTAGGATGAAATTTCTGAATAATAGTAGAGAGAATGATTTATTTATTCAGCTTTTATTTCTTCATCACATTCCCAGTGGGTCAGAAGATTACTGTCTTAGGTCAGTTAGGATCACCACTTTATTTTAAGTATATATATATATATTTATTATGTGTACGTACGTGTATGTATATACAGTGGGGAGAACAAATACAGGTTTTCCTACTTACAAAGCATGTAAGGGGTCTGTAATTTTTATCAAGGTACACTTCAACTGTGAGAGACGGAATCTAAAACAAAAATCCAGAAAAATCACATTGTATGATTTTTAAGTAATTAATTTGCATTTTATTGCATGACATAAGTATTTGTACGTCAGAAAAGCAGAACTTAATATTTGGTACAGAAACCTTTGTTTGCAATTACAGAGATCATACGTTTCCTGTAGTTTCTTGACCAGGTTTGCAACCACTGCAGGCAGGATTCTTGCCCCACTTACATGCTTTGTAAGTAGGAAAACCTGCAAAATCGGCAGTGTATCAAATACTTGTTCTCCCCACTGTATATATACACGTACAAACACATAATATATAGATAGATATATATATATATATATACATACATACATACATATATACACATATATATTTTAACCTTTATTCAACTAGACAACTCAGTAACTAGTATTAGTACTAGTAACTAGCATTACTATAGAACGTCGGTTATGTAATTATTACCCCGGCATGTCCGTTTWTCCAGCAGACGATTAGGACTGGATTTGTTTTTAAAAAACTGCCCCTGTAACACATTTTACTTCCCTCATTCGCAATTGACCATTATGAAAGGAAGCCTGGAGGMTCTTCTAGGTGTGAAAATATTTCAAATGTCTAGGGATAGCCTGATATTGGCCTAATGCACCTATGCACACATTTAGTTACCTGACGTATTTGRCAATTTATCAATTCATTGGCACAATATCGTCCACTTCATCTTTTTTTTTAAATGTCACTTGGAAAGTTGATATGACAAAACAGATAATTCATCTGTAGACTAAGGGCATGGCACTTTGTTTTAAGCATCAATTTGTTCCCATGTTCTTACCCAAACTGGGTGCAGCACATGTTAAACTCTGTAATATCCCTCAAAACACAGGAATGACGATTTGCACAGGATAAGTATTATCAGAGGACATCGGAGTTTGCCGAAAAACAGTAGGTTTTTAAGGCTGGGATAATAACCTTCCTACCAAGTAAAAATGACTGACATGGCAGATTCGGACGGGACTAAAATGATGGTGATTTGTGCTTGTGCACATAATTACATTACCTGAGCTCCCCCAGTAAAACTTATCCCGTCCGAATAGAGCTTTAGAGGACAGAAAATCCCAATGTAGGATGATACTGTGACAAATAAACCATCAAATGGACCATCAATTGGAAAAGGGGAACACTGAACAGGAGGACCATCAACAAGTTTCGCACACTTGAGCCCTCTCCATACACCACTTGACCCACTTTTGCACACGTCCTTTACTTAGCATCTGTTCAAATACAAAACTCAGCAGGGCCTTGGCAACAAGGTTGATTCAAGTTTGATGCTATTCAAACAGAGACTCAGGGGCCTTTCAGAGAGGTAAGCTTACAAGTTTATCCTTCCAGATAAGTAACAGAGCGAGGCTCTACGCTCGTCACAAATTGCTGCATCATTAGTAAATAAAAAATWAATAAAAAACTGGGGACAAGAACCTGTTATTATTCCCATGAACTGATTCAACTCCAGGACATCAAGGCGAAACTCCTCTTCAAAATCACAGTTCATTTCCGTGGACCGTGAGTCCTTGCTGCATGGTGGTTTGTGGGATAGAAGAAAAATGGGGGGCAATTTTAGATGGGGGCAGTTCAGCTGATCCCCTAAGCAGATAGCGGTGGGAACAGACCCAGCCATTGTCACTTTCAGAGGTGTACTAATTACACTGCTAATCCCTACCTCCTGACAAGGTAAGGCGGCGCTGCGCAACCAGGCCACAGAATTCCACTGGCAGTGAGCAGAAAAAGAGGGTTAGGCTTTTATTTCACTGATGTGATGAATGTCAATGAAGTGAAGGGGAGAAACTGAGCTCAGAGCGAAAAAGAGCATGAACGAGCCATTGACTTCCTCAATATGTCTTTCCAAATGATCTTAGCCGTCAAAGTCAAAACACTGTAGTGTATAAGAAAGGGACCATCCCAAATTGAGGCTTCATTGACAGAGAGCATTTCAAGTCCATGTCATGTACGAGTTTTGCCTCGATGTCCTGCACAAAACAGCTCATGAAGCTTTGCTCCATATGTAAGGATATTTAAAGACAAAATGACCAGTATGATGTTCCCCCTGGTATGACTATACACCAAGTAGTGTTGTCACGATACCAGAATTTTGACTTAGATACTGATACCAGGTTTAGTATGACGATACTCAATACCAAAACAGTCCCACAAAAGAAAAAAGAAAACTAAGGCGTGTTTAGCCAGTCACAGAATGGCACTTGATCCAGACAGATACACCTCAGCTATTGCTCTGTTCAATCATTGGGCATCTTTTGAGTTCAGTATCATTACATTACAATAATTTTTATGTCAATTATTTTAGAGACAGCCCATGTACTAATGAATCAATTATACAAATCATACAATCATTTTTACTTTGTTAAGACATATTTTATTAGCAACGGCTAGGAGAACATATTTTATTGTACTGATCAACATCATTTGCATAGAAGAAACCTCCAATGAAAGTGTGCGCTTTCTCTTTATGACAATAATGACATAATTTGTGAGGTAGAACGTGGCTGTGGAATCCGACTGTGGCTATGGAAACCAGACGGGAAGTGAGGGAGACGACGAAGTGAATGAGTTTTTGGTGGCGAGGAAGACTGAATGAAGTGTTTTTTGGTGACAATCAGCTTGGAAACCAGCATATTTTGCATTATTGTAAGCATATTATCACAAACTAAGTAGTCGAGTAGTGAATTGATGTTTGCTTCAGCTGTTTAACTAGCAAGGAAAGTTAGCGCACAATTCAAGCTGGAAGCTACCGGTATCTTCTTGCATGGTGAAAATGTTCTAGCCTGTATGGACATTGTTTTGCGTACAGTAATGGACAAGTTCAACATTTCTACATGCCGTGTTGCATTATTCAAGTATGTTAACTTCTGTGCAGCACGAGTGGGGAGCGAACAATCCAGCCCAAACAGCTCTAGCAATGAATGAATAAGTGGAGCAGGAAGTTTGGGCTATGAAGGGGCTGCGCTGATAGACAGACTTGATCTTGYCAATCACGTGAGACACATTTGACCGAAGTACCAAACGCACAACAAAAAAATTTGAGTACCGAACAGTGTTTTTTTTTTATAGAAAAAGTAACCGTTTCGGTAACACTAGAMGAGACCTCTACTTCCGGTTCCTGTTCTATGATGAATTATAACACATTTGCCCTCATATATATCTGCAATCAATTCACAGGTATTTTCATGTCTGACAGTTGATAGACATTAGATAGTTGAGAAACTCAACTCAGCTCAAGTGTTACATACACATTGAGTGGCTCCCAAGAACTAGAAGACTCGTATCAAAGTGACTTGAAACATTGAGATTGTGTAACTCAAACTCTTTCAGAAACTTTCGAGCTGTTCTTCAAGCCACAGATTCAAATGGATGACCTTTTTACGTCTCTAAGTGCAGTATGAAGGAAGTTAGAGGTATTTTCACAAGCCAATGCTGASTAGCGTTACCACAATGACTGGAAGTCTACAGGTATGTTAGCGGTATGCTAGCATGTTTTCGCTCTAGATTGAATTAGATTTTGCAATCTGCACGTCACACTCCCAAAAATCTGAGTTTAGCTGAGAAACAGAATAGAGACATTTCTTCAGCTTAACATTGGACCTCTTAACATTAATGTATAGGCTATGAATGTCCCGCCTACTTCCTGTATCATGTCCAATACTATTTCTCCAATGGGCTTCAAGATTATATAATCAAATTCCTGAAAACATGGTCATCTAAAATATGCAAAATTATATACGTATTAATGGTTTAATTTAATGCCTTTCATTAAAGGTTTTTGATTTGGTAAATCTATTTGAATTCAATAACTTTTTTGATTTCAACAAACTTTCCATACATGTTTGCCCATGGAAGAAGTGGTCAGAAAGTGACTTTTTGGAATTAAATGCCAAAACATTCAGGAGATAAAGGTGCTCAARGTTTAGCCATTTTTGCATACCCCACTATACCATGAGACATCCATGTCTTCATCACTGGACAAGATCAACAGTTGAGTTTGATACCATTAAAAAGCTTACAAACAGTATTGTCAAACTATTTGATTATTTATTGAATTTTTTTTAAATTCATTTTTAAACCTTTCTGTTCAATCATCTAAAAACACGTAAACTCACAGATTTGTTTTATATTCACGTATTTTTGTTGGTTATACCCTTTTTCCCATCATCTTTGGTTGCGTTGTGCCCGCCATGGGTTGAAACGCAACATGCTCTTGAACAGGGTGGTCGTTATTTCAATCATCGAAATAGAATTCATAGAATGGACTGATCCCTTCAGACCACTGCAATTTAGCTGGTACGCCATTTAAATGTTTTATTTGTAATTACTACCACAAAGATGACCGCTGGTCCACCCATCGTCGAATGTCAACTTAAAAATGTCAATGTCTATTCTATTATGGATATTATATATTTTTCATATACATTTCTAATCAGTTTCCTATGGAGGATTGACAGCATACTTTAACACAACAGATATTTCCATTCAACTCAATATTCTCTGATGTCAAGCCCTCCWACCATCTTTGTGGTACCATTTAAAAAGGTGAACATTGAATTTTATTCMAATTTTAGTACATTCATCAGCCAAAACATGACACTCACCCTGTATTCAAGAGTATGTTGTGTCTCAACCGATGGCCGGCACAACACAAAAACCTTGATGTACCCGACAGCATTTTCTTTGTTGTGATCGAAAACCTTCATAAAAGGGATCAGGTAGAAGTCAATTAATCCACAAATACGAATATAATTTTACAGTGGGATCCGTGGGATCCGAAATTACTGACACCCTTSTTTAAGATTAGAAAWAATTACTATAGAAATAAATAATTAAAATACGGAAATTATATTATTTTATACTAATACAATTGCTCATTTTCTAAAATTTCTTAAACGTTTAAGCTGTTTTGGGGGGGGTAATTGTTTAAGAAGGTCATAACATGAATCATTTACTTATTTYATTTTGAATTTTAGGATCCCTTTAGGTATATATTAAAATAGTCCATAGAAATGCATTGAATMACATGGTCAAAAATACAGAAAATTGAAGAATAAGGTTTTGAAGTGTCTGTCCTATATCTAGGAGATTTACATATTGTTTTTGTTTCCACACAACTACCTCCATACTTCCATTAATTAGTATGGGTTACCTTTAGACGAGTTTGGGATGTATTCTGGTCTGACAAACAGAGCTGTAGCTCTGCCACTTTCCACTGCAGATGCGGAAGGGCGACATAGGCAGATGTGGTGGATTAAGCCGAAGCCCATGCAAAAAAAAAAAAACGATATCGCCATCTTATATTGACAGATTTTGATGGGGATTATTTTATTATGTTACTTAAATTGATGCAATGGTGCGTCAATAGACGCTAGCATTTAAAAAAAATATATATATTATTTTTCTCTCAAAAAGCTAGGGGTCAATATTATTGACACCCGTTTTCAATACCTCACCTTGCGAGGATAACGGCACTAAAATGTTTTATGAGTTGGAGAACACATTGGCAGGAATCTTACACCATTTCTCCATACAGAATCCCTTCAGATCCTTGATATCCTTTATCTGCGCTTATGGACTGCCTTCTTCAATTCAAACCACAGGTTTTCAAATGGGTTTCAAGTCAGGAGACTGAGATGGCCATAGCAAAATGTTGTTTTTGTGGCCAATTAACCATTTCTTTGTATATTTTAATGTGTGCTTGGGGTTATTATTCCATTTAGTACTAGGATGTTTATGCTGAATGCACTTATTTATAGAATACTGTACTAAGAGCAGACAGAATCCATTGAATACCATCATGCAAACTAACACCATCCCTTGCTCGTCAAAGTTAACACTGTATGTAAGGACTGTGAAATGGTTTAGCTGTTCGCGGTGTGCGAGCTAGCAAGCCTTTCAGTCGGTTACGTCCTTGCTCTGCACGCCTTTAGAAAGTAGTGGTTCCCCCTTTGCTCTGCAAAGGGCGCGCGGCTTTTTATGGAGCGATGGGTACGACGCTTCGTGGGTGACTGTTGTTGATGTGTGAGAGGACGTCCCTGGTTTCGCACCCCGAGTCGGGGCGAGGGGCCGTACCTAAAGTTATACTGTTACATGTACACACAATGAACATCATCAATCCAACATAACCTTTTTGAAGTTAAAATGTGGGAGATTATACAAAAGGCTGAACTGGTTAATGTTTAGATGTAATGCTGTTACTATAGTAGAAGACACACAGAATAAAGGGTCGCTCTGTCATTTCCAACACGTCTCTTAATTATGACACTCAGATTAGAGCTGTTTGTACTTCACTTTGAGTTGCGGACAAAAAAAATATATAATAGTATGGCGACAATTAAGAAATAGTATACTTAAATGCCCGATCTCATACTCATTTCGCCTTTTATGACAAAGGCTGAGTCACTTAGATATGTGGAGAACTCCGAGAAATCAAACGATTTAGTGGGGCAAAACAACGCAATCGTTCATGAACATTCTCAGTGTGTTGAAAAAACACAGTATACCACACATTACGGAACAGCTTCCTAATATCGAGTTGCATCCCCCTTTTGCCCTCAGAACAGCCTCAATTCGTCGGGGCATGGACTCTACAAGGTGTCGAAAGCGTTCCACAGGGATGCCGGCCCATGTTGACTCCAATGCTTCCCGCAGTTGTGTCAAGTTGGCTGGATGTCCTTTGGGTGGTTGAGCATTCTTGATACATACRGGAAAATGTTGAGCATGAAAAACCCAGCAGCGTTGCAGTTCTTGACACATTCAAACTGGTGCACCTGGCACCTACTATCATACCCCGTTCAAAGGCACTTAACTCTTTTGTCTTGACCATTCACCCTCTGAATGGCACACACAATCCATGTCTAGATTGTCTCAAGGCTTAAAAATCCTTCTTTAACCTGCACTGATTGAAGTGGATTTAACAAGGGACATCAATAAGGGATTATAGCCTTTCACCTGGATTCACCTAGTCAGTCTGTCGTGGAAAGAGCAGGTGTTCTTGATACTTTGTATACACAAAAAGTAATAAAATGTGTAGAAAGATGTGAACAAAAGCTTTATAACCTCTTACCTACTTTCCAAATGTCACGKTGTGCTTTGATTATGCCATAAGACAAATTATCAGAAGTATGCACATATTCTACCTGCCTGTGCAAGTCCAACATTTACAAACTGGCTTACAAACGCTAGCAAAATCACACATACATATGCACATCCTCTAACTTTGTATATGGGTTCGGGGATCCATTTWTYATGCTTGTTGATGCATTTTAATGCATAAATAAATAACATTCTTCATTGAAGGGGGGAAGGATTCATCAGAAWAGAATGTGTATGGATATCTCATTTTGAGTGCTGCTCAGGTCTGAGGGAAACAGAGTCTGTTAGATCACTCCATGGTCAGCTCAGCTCTTTGTSCTTTTGCAGTGCTTAGAAACAGCAAGGCCCACGCTTGAGTATTGCATTTCAGCTTTGCTCTGCACATCAAGATCATGTCAATGCATATCTAGACTTTGACAGTAGATTTGACCGTGAAATAATGAGTATTTTTTTGTATTTAATAAGGATCCCCCATTTCATCATACAGCTTCACTTTGTGTGTGAGCAAACCCTAGTTGATGTGGCCCTTGACACGAGAGGGATCAGGCCCAACACAGATCCCAAAGTGAGAAACAAACTAAAGAAATTTCAGCTCGCCCACTGGAAATGTATTTGAGGGGGCAAAGAGTCCGTGAACCTGTGACTGGCTCAAAGTAGCACCACATTCTAGGGCACAGTGAGTTCCATTTCCCATTCCTCTGTGTTAATCCTCGTTGCCTAGGTACTGACTGTCAAGGACATCTTATACTTGTGGATTAATGAGCAGACTGAACTTTTTCTGATGTTCAAGCAACACAAWAAAAAGCAGACGCTGTCAGTCGCCCTTGAATGCTGATGGACGACAGTCCCCATAGCATCRGACGCCCCTTTATAAACACCACAAGAGCCAAAATGAAGATTACCCCTACCTTCAAACTACATTTTAATTCGCAGTAATAAAGAGAGGAAAATAGCTTGGAGGGGATGACATTCAGCCTGTAGCTACATCAGAGGGCCAGGTACACAGGAGGAAAAGCGAGCGGGACAAAGGGAGCTTTCATCGGGATGACAATATCAGGCCCTCAATTAGTCTGGCCGAGACTGAAGAAGGGTGCCAGCTTTCATTGTCCCCCAGTGGGCAGTTTAGCGCAAAAAGAGTAAAGGCAGGCCACGGCTCTCTTCCTCTGCTTTCCCTAAAACCAAGGTAAGGCATGTTAATCCATGAGAGGGACTTTTGAAAATTGTGGCCACTCTTGATCTCAGGGGAGAGAACTCAAAGTCTGGCAGTCGCTGGCTACATGTAAGTGTTTTGGCAACCCTTAGAAGGTAGGTACAGTGCATTCAGAAAGTATTCAGACCCCTTGACTTTTTCCACATTTTGTTAAATTACAGCCTTATTCAAAAAAAAATATTCAATAGTTTTTTCCCCCCTTATCAATCTACACACAATACCTCATAATGACAAAGCAAAAACAGTTTTTTAGAAATTTTTGCAAATTACAGCCTTGAGTCTTCCTGGGTATTATGCTGCAAGCTTGGCACACCTGTATTTGGAGAGTTTCTCGCATTCTTCTCTGCAGATCCTCTCAAGCTCTGTCAGGTTGGATGGGGAGCGTCGCTGCACAGCTATTTTTAGGTCTCACCAGAGATGTTCGATTGGGTTCAAGTCCGGGCTCTGTTTGGGCCACTCAAGGACTTGTCCCGAAGCCACTTCGTTGTCTTGGCTGTGTGCTTAGGGTCATTGTCCTGTTGGAAGTTGAACCTTCGTTCCAGTCTGAGGTYCTGAGTGCTCTGGAGCAGGTTTTCGTCAAGGATATCTCTGTACTTCACACCGTTCATCTTTGCATCATTCCTGACTGGTGGAGTGCAGCAGAGATAGTTGTCCTTCTGGAAGGTTCTCCCATCTTGACAGAGGAACTCTGGAGCTCTGTCAGAGTGACTATTGGGTTCTTGGTCACCTCCCTGACCAAGGCCCTTCTCCCCCGATTGCCTAGTTTGGCCGGGCGGCTCGCTCTAGGAAGAGGCTTGGTGGTTCCAAACTTCTTTCATTTAAGAATGTGGTCTTGGGGACCTTCAATGTTGCAGAATTGTTTTGGTACTCTTCCCCAGATCTGAGCCTCAACACAATCCTGTCTCGGAGCTCTACGGACAATTCCTTCGACCTCATTGCTTGGTTTAGGCTCTGACGTGCACTTTCAACTGTGGGAATTTCAATATAGACAGCTGTGTGCCTTTTCCAATCATGTCCGACCAATTGAATTTACCACAGTTGGACTCCAATCAAATTGTAGAAACATCTGAAGAATGATTAATCGAAACAGGATGCACCAGAGCTCAATTGAGTCTCATAGCAGAAAGTTTGAATACTTATGTAAATCTGATATTTCAGTTTCTTTGTTTTAATAAATGTGCAAATATTTCTAAAAAACAGTTTTTGCCTCGTCATTATGGGGTATTATGTGTAGATTGATGAGGGAAAAATATATTTAATCAATTTTAGAATAAGGCTGTAACATAACAAAATGTGGAAAAAGTCAAGGGGTCTACTTTCAGAATGCACTGTAATTAAAGGGTGTACAGGCAGGGACGTAGAACTGACATCTGCAGCTGGTTTATGACGGCTACACTATTTACACACTTGCTTTGATATGTTTGTACAAAAATGGAAATGTGACTTGAATCACTGAATTATCTTAGCAGCCATAGGTGATGAAGACATTATCCAGCTATAAACGATAAGGAGTATAACATAGCATAACTAAGTTGGACTAAAACATTTTGACAACTCCTTGGTGTGTGTGATAAGAGGGAAG
>NC_036875.1:1172005-1226698 GCF_002910315.2 Salvelinus sp. IW2-2015 | reverse complement strand
ATGATTAATCGAAACAGGATGCACCAGAGCTCAATTGAGTCTCATAGCAGAAAGTTTGAATCCTTATGTAAATCTGATATTTCAGTTTCTTTGTTTTAATAAATGTGCAAATATTTCTAAAAAACAGTTTTTGCCTCGTCATTATGGGGTATTATGTGTAGATTGATGAGGGAAAAATATATTTAATATTTTTAGAAATAAGGCTGTAACATAACAAAATGTGGAAAAAGTCAAGGGGTCTACTTTCAGAATGCTGTTATTTAAAGGGTGTACAGGCAGGGACGTAGAACTGACATCTGCAGCTGGTTTATGACGGCTACACTATTTACACACTTGCTTTGATATGTTTGTACAAAGAATGGAAATGTGACTTGAATCACTGAATTATCTTAGCAGCCATAGGTGATGAAGACATTATCCAGCTATAAACGATAAGGAGTATAACATAGCATAACTAAGTTGGACTAAAACATTTTGACAACTCCTTGGTGTGTGTGATAAGAGGGAAGCATTCAATTTGAAGGTGGAAGGCAGGCAGACATTCTGGGGCAGGCAAAGATTATTTCTGGATTGAGCGGGAGATATTTGCTGTCTGCCACGATAAAACATTACGACTTCATTCATATAAGCACATGATAACATCGACATTTATTCTCTGTCAGAGGCGTGGTATAACGTTACCGGGTACTTCATTCACTCAGTGGGGCAGAAAAAGAAAGACATTGGGAGAAAAGAGAATACAGTAGAGTGGGAGGGAAGTATTACATGAAATAAAGAAATGTATCCCTCACACCTTCGAGAGTAATACAAAGACTGTAATATTAGATGTAGGGTGTGGGCGAACAAACTGATTCTAACCAACCTCCCAGCCCAGTTAACACAATACTGAGAGGCACAGAATCCACTTGACAAGGTCGTCTCTTTACTTTCACCTTGCTGTGGGCTACTAAGTTGAGACCGACAGCTTCAAGACAGGAAACTCAAGGTCATGAAAATCTGTATGTACCTGACAACGTGTCGGTTCTATATGAGACAGAATAAAGATATCTCCAGAAGAAGAGTCCATTATCCAAACAAGATACTATGGCTGTAAACTGGCGACGTGAAACCACAGGGCCCGCCTCAGTTTGTTTCCGACGGGCGCAAAATGGAGCCTCATTGGATATTTCTGCCAACGGGCCAATAATGACAGAGGGTAACTGCAGACATGTCAAGACTGCTGGACCTCCCACTCAGCAACATTGATAATGTCACTGGCTTGGGCCAAAATAATCACCTGCAAATATTTCACTGGCTCTCTAAATGCTTTAACGACCCTACGGTTGGCTTAAGTCACCTTCTCCTCTTATCCTCTCTGTGTATCTCAATGCATGGCACTGTGCCATCTGGCCACACCGGCCAAACTGAATATAGGGCTTCCTTCATTGTCCACCCCACTCTCGATTCACGAATGAGACCTTAGCAGCATCTGAGCTGGGGAATTCAGTTTGGCATCAAGTGCTGAAACAGGCTTTTTGTGAAAGGAGACCCTCTAGTCCCTTCTCTGTGCCTCTTCGAGCACCTTGCAGCCAATATTGTCCATTGATAATATATTCTAAAGGGAGGTGAATCCTCAACACCTTTAGGTTTTAGTGAACATTTAAGAGAATTTTTGTGAACATTTTTTATCCTCTTATATACCATAAGTCATGGCAAGATGAGTTTCTCAACAATGATCAAAAAAACTCAACCCAACACAAAAGCACACAATTCAGTCTTCGGCCTAGAACCAGATTCAAGCAGAGGAGTTGATAGCTGTTGGGTGACACGGAGATATTTGTTGAGATATTCGAGGATGCAACACAGACTTTCAACTCCCTCCAAAGATTTTCTATGGGGTTGAGATCTGGAGACTGGCTAGGCCACTCCAGGACCTTGAAATGCTTCTTACGAAGCCACTCCTTCGTTGCCCGGGTGGTGTGTTTGGGATCATTGTCATGCTGAAAGACCCAGCCACGTTTCATCTTCAATGCCCTTGCTGATGGAAGGAGGTTTTCACTCAAAATCTCAYGATACATGGCCCCATTCATTCTKTCCTTTACACGGATCAGTCGTCCTGGTCCCTTTGCAGAAAAACAGCCCCAAAGCATGATGTTTCCACCCCCATGCTTCACAGTAGGTATGGTGTTCTTTGGATGCAACTCAGCATTCTTTGTCCTCCAAACACGACGAGTTGAGTTTTTACCAAAAAGTTCTATTTTGGTTTCATCTGACCATATGACATTCTCCCAATCTTCTTCTGGATCATCCAAATGCCCTCTAGCAAACTTCAGACAGGCCTGGACATGTACTGGCTTAAGCAGGGGGACACGTCTCGCACTGCAGGATTTGAGTCCCTGGCGGCGTAGTGTTACTGATGGTAGGCTTTGTTACTTTGGTCCCAGCTCTCTGCAGGTCATTCACTASGTCCCCCCGTGTGGTTCTGGGATTTTTGCTCACCGTTCTTGTGATCATTTTGACCCAAACGGGGTGAGATCTTGCGTGGAGCCCCAGATCGAGGGAGATTATCAGTGGTCTTGTATGTCTTCCATTTCCTAATAATTGCTCCCACAGTTGATTTCTTCAAACCAAGCTGMTTACCTATTGCAGATTCAGTCTTCCCAGACTGGTGCAGGTCTACAATTTTGTTTCTGGTGTCCTTTGACARCTCTTTGGTCTTGGCCATAGTGGAGTTTGGAGTGTGACTGTTTGAGGTTGTGGACAGGTGTCTTTATACTGATAACAAGTTCAAACAGGTGCCATTAATACAGGTAACGAGTGGAGGACAGAGGAGCCTCTTAAAGAAGTTACAGGTGTGTGAGAGCCAGAAATCTTGCTTGTTTGTAGGTGACCAAATACTTATTTTCCACCATAATTTGCAAATAAATTCATTAAAAATGTGATCTTCTGGATTTTTTTTTCAAATTCTGTCTGTCATAGTTGAAGTGTACATATGATGAAAATTACAGGCCTCTCTCATCTTTTTAAGTGGGAGAACTTGCACAATTAGTGGCTGACTAAATACTTTCTTGCCCCACTGTATATAATGTGGCTTTTTCCAAATACCCCAGTATACTGCCCAAACCTGCTTAATTCCCCCCTCCTGAATTTAGTATTTCTATGCATGTGTACATGTCAAATCAAAATGTCTGTATTGCATTAAAAAAAGACAAATCTACAGACGAGCAAAAAAATGTGCGTTTCAACTTTTGCCATATTCAACCCACAACCCCCATTACCGGCATCCGTCAAGAGACCAGAGGACGATGTAACGGACTGCAAATTCCCTTTTTGTCCCTGTGCACTCGATGTTAATCTCCCCTACGCAGGCAAATTTTCTTTCACACCCCCCATGGTGTGAGATTTGTGAGCAAGCGAGACGAGAACTGTCTATGGAGACTGCCACTCCCGAAGGACAGATGAATAGGAGGAATTTTCAGATGTCTTGAAAAGGCTGTCCGTCTTGATGGTCAGTCAGGAGATAAGAGGAGGAAGAGGGGTATGGCCATGAGTGAGGTCCAATTAGGTGCAATGGAAATACATATAGGGCTTTGAGAAACCTTCTCCCCACTGCATAGGCTGTTAATTAAAGAATAACACACTGGGGAGTCTGAACGGATATTCAAAATCGGATAAATTAATAATTTTGAACATAAAAGAAAAAGAAAAGAAATAAACCTTTAACCTTTCTTTTTTTGTTAACTTTAATTAACTAGGCAAGTCAGTTAAGAAATTCTTATTTACAATAACGGCCTACACCGGCCAAACCCGGACGACGCTGAGCCAATTGTGCACCGCCCTATGGTACTCCCAATCACAGTCGGTTGTGATACAGCCTGGATTCAAAAACAACGCCCAAGGATCAGCCTACACAGCCTACTACCGTTTGCCCTTGCTGCTTAAAAACCTTACAATGGTAGTTATTCCAATTCAGTTTCCATTCAATGGTATGGTTTTCCATTGGGGGATGGGGGGGGGCTCTATGGTTTTGTTCTTCCCTGTAAACATGTAAACACTCCTTAAAGCTGAAGAAGGGGACAAAGTACCAAGTCCGGGGATCCAGTTTCTCCCTCTCGCTGGGGCCAAACACTGCTTTGTGTCTAACAAATCTGTACCTAGTAGCCATGGCAACCATCATTCAGACAGAGGGCTGACGGACTGACTGATGTGAATGGAACTAGACGATCATAAAGCAGAAGATTTAGCACTAAGAGAATTACGCCTTAAAATGTTTTACGAAAAACTCTGGCATTTATAAACGATTACCACTATTATATTTCTGAAGTTTTCATTTGGTTAATAAAGAGTCGCAAAACTAATTGCACAATACTAGGCCTAGCAAGGCTACGGCCTACTTAAGGGATCATTATGATACAAGTTTCATGAAAGCTGTGGAGCTGTGGAGAATAGCCTAAATGTTGCTATTATCGCATGAATCGTCATTAAACTGGGACATGAAACAGCCACCTAACACCAAAACTCTTCCCAGATTTGCATTTAGATGCCGTGGAAAGGGTTGGGTTCCACATAAAAGCCTCCCCCACCTCTTAACGTGTTCCTGCTAATAGAGTACCACATATTATAATGCCGGCGTAGGGGATGGCTGCCGTTTTAAGGGCTTCTAACCAACTGTGCTATTTTGTGTTTTTTCACATAATTTGTACTGTTTGTAATGTTGTACTTAATGTTGCTTCTACCGTCTCTTATGACCAAAAAGAGCTTCTGGATATCAGAACAGTGATTTCACACCTCAACCTGGACGAAGAGCTTTTCTTTCACTTCTTAGGGATAGGGGGCAGTATTCGGAAGTTTGGATCAATGAGGTGCCCAAAGTAAACTGCCTGTTACTCAGGCCCGGGAGCTAGGATATGCATATAATTGGTACTATTGGATAGAAAACACTAAAGTTTCCAAAACTGTTAAAATAATGTCTGAGTATAACAGAACTGACATAGCAGGCGAAAACCCAAGGATAATCCATCCGGAAAACTTTTTGGGGAGGTGACACCATTTAAAATGCCTGTCTACAGGGAAATCAATGGAAATCCTACCAGATTGCAGTTCATAGGGCTTCCAGCAGATGTCAACAGTCTTTAGAAAGAGTTTCAGGCTAGTTTTTTGAAAAATGAGCTAGAATTTGTAGTTTTTCTAAGTGGCTCCCATTTTGGCTGTAKTGTTGTGGCGCGCGTGGATGAGAGGGCACACTTTGTTATTAATCTCCGGTAATGAACATACTATTCTCCGTCTTAAATTTTATATTTTATTTACATATTAGGGTACCTGAGGATTGATTAGAAACGTTGTTTGACTTGTTTGGACGAAGTTTATTGTTAACTTTCGGGACTCATTTGTATGCATTTTGAACGAGGGAAACTGGTGGATTACTGAGTCAAGCGCGCCAACTAAACTGACTTATTTGGGATATAAAGAAGGACTTTATCAAACAAAAGGACCATTTGTGATGTAGCTGGGACCCTTTGGATTGCAAACAGAGGAAGATCCACAAAGGTAAGTGATTTATTTTATCGCTATTTCTGACTTTCATGATGCCTCTTCTTGGTTGGAAAATGTTTGTAATGCTTTTGTTCGTGGGGTGCTGTCCTCAGATAATCGCATGGTGTGCTTTCGCCGTAAAGCCTTTTTGAAATCTGACAAAGCGGCTGCATTAACAATAAGTTAAGCTTTTAAATGATGTAAGACACTTGTATTTTCATGAATGTTTAATATTACGAATTTTGTATTTCGAATTTCGTGCTCTGCAATTTCAMCGGATGTTGGCGTCACACCTAGCCCAAAGAGGTTAATGAGTCCGACGTGAAGGATATACTCCTTCTCCGAGACCAGGCCCAAATCCCTGTCATTCACATGAAGAAAAGACAGAAATACAGGGGGCGGAGATCGCGGTGCCTTGTGAGTATTTGTTGGCGAGTGGGTAACCCGCCTCCACAATCCGTTCTATTGGCCAACGTGCAATCATTGGAGAAAAATTGGATGATCTCTGTTCGAGACTATCCTACCAACGGGACATTAAAAACTGTAATATCTTGTGTTTCACCGAGTCGTGGCTGAATAATGACACAGACAATATACAGTTGGCTGGGTTTCCCGTGCATCAGCATGACAGAACAGCTACGTCTGGTAAGACGAGAGGTGTGCGGGGGGGGGGGTCTATTTGTCAATAACAGCTGGTGCGCAATGTCTAATGTTAAGGAAGTCTCGAGGTATTGCTCACCTGAGGTAGAGTACCTCATGATAAGATGTAGACAACACTATCTACCAAGAGAGTTTATCTATATTTTTGGTAGCCGTCTATGTACTAGCACAAACCGATGCTGGCACTAAGACAGCACTCAACGAGCTGTATAAGGCCATAAGAAAAGAAGAAAATGCTGATCCATAAGCAGCACTTTAATGCTGGCAAACTTAAATATGTTTTATCTCCTTTTTACGAGCATGTCACGTGCAACCAGAGAAAGAAAAAAAGAATCACTTTTACTCCACACACAGATACACATACTCTCCCTCGCCCTCCATTTGGCAAACCTAAACATAATTCTATCCTCCTGATTCCCACTTACAAGCAAAAACTAAAGCAGGAAGTACCAGGGACTCAATCAATCCAGAAGTGTTCAGATGTGCGGATGCTAAGATACAGGACTGTTTTTGCTAGCACAGACTGGAATATGTTCCCGGAAGCATTGGATTACAGGCAACATCCGCACCAAGCTAAAGGTTAGAGCTGCCGCTTTCAAGGAGCAGAATASTAATCCGGACATTTATAAGAAATACCACTATGCCCTCAGATGAACCATCAAACAGGCAACGCATCAATACAGGACTAAGATTAAATCCTACTAGACCAGATCTGATGCTCGTCGGGTGTAGCAGGGCTTGCAAACTATTACAGACTACAAAAGGTAAACCCAGCCACGAGCTGACCTGTGATGCGAGCCTACCTGATGAGCTAAATGCCTTTTATGCTCGCTTCGAGGCAAGCAACAGTCAAGCATGCATGAGAGCACCAGCTGTTCCGGACGACTGTGTGATCACGCTCTCCGTAGCCGGTGTGAGCAAGACTACAGCTCAGCGTTCAACACCATAGTGCCCTCAAAGCTCATCACTAAGCTAAGGACCCTGGGACTAAACACATCCCTCTGCAACTGGATAACTGGACTTCCTGACGGGCCACCCATAGGTGGTAAGAGTAGGCAACAACACATCTGCTACGCTGATCCTCAACACTGGTGCCCCTCAGTGGTGCGTGCTTAGTCCCCTCCTGTACTCCCTGTTCACCCACGACTGCGTGGCCAAGCACGACTTCAACATCATCATTAAGTTTGCTGATGACACAATAGTGGTAGCCCTGATCACAGACAACAATGAGACAACCTATAGGGAGGTGGTCAGAGATCTGGCAGTGTGGTGCCAGGACAACAAACTCTCCCTCAACATAAGCAAGACAAAGGAGCTGATCGTGGACTACAGACAAAAAGGAGGGCGGGACACGCCCACATTCACATCGACAGGGCTGTAGCGGAGAGGCTCAAGTGTTTCAGCTGCACCAGAGAGCACCAGAGAGCATCCTGACTGGTTGCATCACCGCCTCGTATAGCAACTCCTCAGCATCCAACCAGAAGGCTCTACAGAGGGTCGTGCGTGCGGCCCAGTACATCACTGGGGCAAAGCTTCCTGCCATCCAAGACCTATATACTAGGCAGAGGAAGGCCACATGTTTTTCCCAAAGACTTCAGATACCAAGTCATAGACTTGTCATAGAGTCATAGACCCAAGTCATAGACGGTTCTCTCTGTTACCGCATGGCAAGCGAGACCGGAGGGCCAAGTCTAGGTCCAAAAGGCTCCTTAACAGCTTCTACCCCCAAGCCATAACTGCTGAACAATACATCAAATGGCCACCCAGACTACTTACACAGTCCCTTCACCCCTAACAACAGGTACAAATTACCACGACTAACCTGTAGCCCCGCACATTGACTCAGTACCGGTACCACTGTATATAGTCTCATTAGTTATTTTATTGTGTTAAGAAATAAACTAAAGTAATCAAAGTGAATCTTTTCTTAACTATTTCTTGAACTGCATTGTTGGTTAATGGGCTTGTAAGTAAGCATTTCACAGTAAGAAATATTATTCAGAGCATCTGACAAATAAATCACATTTTTATGTATGMGTCATAATACCCATAAAACCTGGTGGTCAAACAGGGAAATGGTTAGAATAATTTTTCCACCATAATTTTTTCCTATAGGGGATTTTAGAAAGACTTAAAATAAGCGCTGTGTTTCGTGTAGGCTTATCCTGGCGTTACGTTTTGATAATTGTGTAAATCTCTCTAGGACAAGAGGACTTTTATGATTGGAACCATTTCTTTGTTTGACCACTAGGTTTGATGGTTCCCACTGCCCCTCGACAGAATTATAATTAGCAGAATGGTCTTTTTAACATGCGGGTAAGCGGAAGTTGCCTGTCCACAACCCTTAGTGGCTATAGCTGGCACCGCACCAGCTCTCAATGTAGAGAGGGGCACTCCACGTAGGAAGAGGGTCATCAATGTTTCATGCCAAGCAAGAGTTTACCAGTTGAGGGGGTTGGAGGAAATCGGATAATGAAAGAAAGTGAGCAAGAGGGAAATCACACTTTTATCCAGAACATTATGCGCATACATTTTTCATCAACCTTTAGGCTGAAGATTTCTTTGATCACTGGCATTTTAATTATGGAGGTTCTCAGGGCTTCTTTGACCATTGAGAGGGCCTATTGGAGCGAACAGGAACACTTTCGTTTGAAGCCAAAGGTGGAATACAGATATCTCAAAAGTCCAGGTTGATTTCCAAACTACCAAAATAAAGACTGAGCTTCGGAGCAGAGCACTGATTGTCGGCAGTCTCTGTTCTAGCGGAAACACACATACACCCACACACAGGTCCCTCTGTCGAATGTCTGATGAAAAATATTGATTCAATGATTAACTCTCGTGTTCTTCCACTGTGGAAGTGGATAAAAAAAAAAACTAGCAAAAGGCGAGTGTGTGAAGCGCATGAGCACATCTGAATGCCAATATCTTTTCCATCCACTGCAAATCCATCTCCCACCAGAGCCACAGTCATTGCTCAGCAGACGGTTCATTGAACACTTGATTCCCCCCACATGTGCAAGTCAGTGGTTTGACGTACAGTGGTTCCTCCTATAAAAGTTGAGCTTACACCGTGTGACTTAGAGGAACCCAGCGTCACGGCTTGTGCGTATTGCAAACGATTGTGCAATTTTTTTTGTTATAAAGCAAATTTAGGAAAATCGCTATTTAGCAAGTTTTTTTTCAGTCATAGCCAATACCAGGTGTATCAAACTCCATTATTTGAATGATGCTGTGTCTGCAAGTATGTATTACAATTATACACTTCAACAGTGTTAACCACTCCTGCTCCTGGGACATCAATGATTACGCATTGTAACTATGCAATAGCCTAGAAACTTGATTTAAGTAAAGGCCGATTTGTAATTCATATATACAGAATAAAAAACAGTACATCCTGCCAGCACGCCCACAAGCGTGCTGAATGACGCGTAGGAGAGAGCGRGGAACGAGATGGGAGTAACAATCCAGGCTATCTGCTCTGAGACTGGCATAATAATGTAATGAAACAAGCAGGGAACAGGTTTCAAACCCTCAACATTCTAGCCCAAAGTCCAGCACGCTATCAACTGTGCCCAAATATATTAATTGGGGTTGGGGCCGATTGTGGCTAAAAACACTATCAATTGGAGTCTTTAACATGTGAAAAAATTATTATTATTAGTTTTTCACAAGCGTAGCAGGATAGGCTATTAAATGAACAATAGGCTATTCAACCTTTACTAAAGAATTGTCTAMTAGCCAAGATAGGTGTGAACCCAACCCCCCACCCCAACAAATTGTTTGTATCCATCTTTCCACATCTACCTACACACGGTGCAAGAGGCTTTACTATGGTCCTTGGTTCGAATTCAGCCGGTATCACATCCGACCGTGAATGGGAGTGCCATAGGGCGGCGCACAACTGGCCCAGCGTCATCCGGGTTTTGCCGGGGTAGGCCTTCATTGTAAATAAGAATTTGTTCTTACCTGACTTGCCTAGTTAAATAAAGATTCAATTTAAAAAACAACTGGTGGCAACCACAGGGCAACAATAGGAGGTGAACAGTGGCTGGTGCTGAAAATATAGCTAACTTGTTATGCAAGTGTTGCACACCAACAGATGGCGAAAACCTACACCAATCGAGAAATTCATTTCAACAGTAATCTTAATTTTAATTTGACTTTACAAACAACAAGAAGGCTTAATTGGAGTATTTCTTCGGAGCCTAGACCTATATAAAATAACAACTGGCTGAGGTAGGCTATGAGGCTTAACAGCCTAATAGAAGTAGGATGTTTTTACAATTGCAACTGGTCAAAAATGTAGCATCCTACATAAAACAATAATTTAAATAAAAAAGTATGCACGTTCGAACTAAAACAATGTAATTAATAATTAGAAGCGCACATTTGTAAATCCCAAACTAGAAAAGTAATCGGAAAGGTAGATAAATGTGTGACATTGGGGATACAATAAAGACTGTAGCCCATCATGCAAATGTTTTCTATTAACAGGACAATAGACTTTTTATAGCCCGGCAACTGTTGTGAAAATCCCTCAACCTGCAATGTATTCGATGCTTAAGTACTCTAAAGTGTTACATTTCTACCTCAAAACAACATTTCTTCATCAACATCTTCATGCTTTCGTTAAGCTTCTTGATCTTCTTCCTTTTTTTCTGTAGCAATTTTGAGCAAATTGCTCAAAGGCCACGGTTGATTAGTCTGTGAAGATGACGTTATTGAATGTCTCGCCAGCTTTGATCTATGCCTGGGCCTGCAGGGCGCAAAGTTCGTTTGTCAGACGAATCATTGGAATCATTGCCTCACTCATGCGTTGAAAAGGGCGAGGAACGAGATGGAGTCACAATCCATGCCAGGCACACCTGTGAGCTCTGGAATTCCACCTCCGACAGGCAGAGTCAACATACGTGGCGGGTTTGTCTTCTGATAACAGAACTTGACCAACTGCTCACCAGGCACAGCAAGGGCCGCTCGGACCGTAGTGCTGTTCTGCTATTCCAAGGATGTGTAACCGAAGAGAGATTCACACAGAATACATAGCCTTCCCGCTGCGGACGTCTATTTCAGCTCTGAGACGAAAACGTTCAAATATTCCATGATATTCTTAACACAGTTAAAGTCGGAAATTTACATACACTTAGGTTGGAGTCATTAAAACTCATTTGTCAACCACACCATAAATGTCAAACCATAGTTTTGTCAAGTCAGTTAGGACATCTACTTTGTGCATGACACAAGTAATTATTCCAACAATTGTTTACAGAMAKATTATTTCACTGTATCACAATTCCAGTGGGTCAGAAGTTTACATACACTAAGTTGACTGTGCCTTTAAACAGCTTGGAAAATTCCAGAAAATTATGTCATGGCCTTAGAAGCTTCTGATAGGCTAATTGACATAATTTGAGTCAATTGGAGGTGTACCTGTGGATGTATTTCAAGGCCTACCATCAAACTCCGTGCCTCCTTGCTTGGCATCATGGGAAAAACAAAATAAATCAGCCAAGACCTCAGAAAAAGAATTGAAGACCTCCACAAGTCTGGTTCATCCTTGGGAGCAATTTCCAAACGCCTGAAGGTACCACGTTCATCTGTACAAACAATAGTACGCAAGAATAAACACCATGGGACCACGCAGCCGTCATACCGCTCAGGAAGGAGATGCGTCCTCTCTCCTAGAGATGAACGTACTTTGGTGCGAAAAGTGCAAATCAATCCCAGAACAACAGCAAAGGACCTTGTGAAGATGCTGGAGGAAACAGGTACAAAAGTATCTATATCCACAGTAAAACGAGTCCTATATCGACATAGCCTGAATGTGGCTTCTTCCTTGCGGAGCGGCCTGCTTCAAAACCACCATAAAAAAAGCCAGACTACGGTTTGCAACTGCACATGGGGACAAATATCGTACTTTTTGAAGAATTGTCCTCTGGTCTGATGAAACAAAAATAGAACCTTTTGGTAATAATGACCATCATTATGTTTGGAGGAAAGAGGGGGATGCTTGCAAGCTGAAGAACACCATCCAAACCGTGAAGCACGGGGGTGGCAGCATCATGTTGTGGGGGTGCTTTGCTGCAGGAGGGACTGGTGCACTTCACAAAATAGATGGCATCATGAGGCATGGAAATTATGTGGATATTGAAGCAACATCTCAAGACATCAGTCAGGAAGTTAAAGCTTGGTCGCAAATGGGTCTTCCAAATGGACAATGACCACAAGCATACTTCCAATGTTGTGGCAAAATGGCTTAAGGACAACAAAGTCAAGGTATTGGAGTGGCCATCACAAAGCCCTGACCCCAATCCCATAGAAAATGTGGGCAGAACTGAAAAAGAGTGTGTGAGCAAGGAGGCCTACACACCTGACTCAGTTACACCAGCTCTGTCAGGAGGAATAGGCCAAAATTCACCCAACTTATTGTGGGAAGCTTGTGGAAGGCTACACAAAACATTTGACCCAGGTTAAACAATTTAAAGGCAATGCTACCAAATACTAATTGAGTGTATGTAAACTTCTGACCCACTGGGAATGTGATGAATGAAATAATAGCTGAAATAAATCATTCTCTATACTTTTATTCTGACATTTCACATTCTTAAAATAAAGTGGTGATCCCGACAGGGAATTCTTACTAGGATTAAATGTCAGGAATTGTGAAAAACTGAGTTTAAATGTATTTGGCTAAGGTGTATTTAAACTTCCAATTTCAACTGTATGTGTTGACTGAATATAATAAGCAAGTGATGACTGCTAAATATTCAAATTAGAATTATTTATATATGGAGAAACTTAAATAACAAACTGGCTTTATTTACAAATTGGTGAGAATGTCTCACCATGTTCAAGAATTGGCTCTCACTCACTTTATTTTTTATTTTTTATTWTTTWTTYATTTATTTWTTTTWMWWWTWTTTTTTGTGGGTGGATCAGCTTAATATTGCRGAAAGAATGTTGTTTCCAATGTAATTGTCTGCATCATTTCCAATCCCCCATATTTTTTTGGGTAAATATATATATCCATTCACGTATGCATACATATACACATATATACATACACATACCTACATAGACATACATACTTTTTTTTAAAGAGTATACCTTTATTATTATTCCCTGCAAACCCTACCACCGATCCCCCAATTGGAGTAAACTGATAAACATTTCTGTTTTTACCTTCAATTTATACATCTTATACACATTTACAGACACAGTCTACTTTATAATAGTTCTCTCTTGTTTGTTCTTAGTCCTTCCTCTATTTCTGTTGTCCATCCAGTTTGATTTCCACTTGTAACTGTGCTATTTCACAATAGCTCCGCACCTATACACATTTCACAGATCCCGTATGCCCTACATTGTTTCTCACTCACTCTTGGTTAAATGAAAACGAAATCTCCAAAATATTGCAACTATTTAAACAAAATTATTATTATTATTCATTAATTTAGAATTTGATAAAAGCCCCTTAGTCTCAAATATTCTCACAGATCCTAATGGAAAATGCCCCTTAGATATTAATATAGAGTCCTCAATCCTCTAAATATAATTATTCGAGTCACATCATTGAAAAAATATTTGTAGATATGCTGTTAAAAATGGGTGTAGGTCTTATTCATTTAAAGAGCATATTGAAGTTAAAAGTAAAAGCCTACAACTATTTTAGCACCGTTTCATGCTGCTCTGAGACAAGCCTACTCCATCCTCCCCGTCGGGGATTTGAACCCCGGTCTCTCGTCCACCCGACACAGGGATTCTTTAGCTAAAAAGCCCAGTATTGTACCTCACATTGTACAGCACCATATTTTTCGTTACATCCAAACAGGAACCCAGAGGGTTTTTCATTGAATACAAACACCATAATATTAATCAAATCAATTAAGCAGGTACCAGTGAAAGTTTGACAAACCTACTCATTCCAGGATTTTTCTATATTTTTACCATTTTCTACAATGTAGAATAATAGCGAAGACATCTCAACTATGAAATAGCACATATGGAATCAGTTAAGAACAAATTCTTATTTACATGGACAGCCTAATCCTTCTTCCCCAACAGGGATTTGAACCCCGGTCTCCCGAGTGCCCCGTAATTAGGCACTTTCTTATGTTTACAACAATATGGCTGTAATCCCGTGGGATGCACACGGAACTTGCGGGTCAAGACAGAGAATAACTGTGTCTCGCTCTGCATTTTTCATGCTGAAGGCGGGAGCAGGCGGTCAGACGGACAACTTTGGGATGAAAATATTTTTGGGGTCCCGCAGAATGTTTGGAAAGCTGCCTTTCTGCTTTGTATGCGTTCGAACTAGGTAGACATAGGCTTCGTGCGAGATCAAGTAGAGTAGGCTACAGCCTATGCATGGGCGATGAAGCATGGGGCAGTTACCTTTCCAAGGAAATGTACTATAGTTTACTACATTACCTAAAAATGTATATTGATCACCCAAATGTGTCCGTCAAAATCATTCCATTCCTAAAAAGATAGGCTATATGCAAGTGTCTGCTCTCTCTCCAACTCTGCGCTCTACAAATTACAGTAGGCCTAAWCTAATCAAATGGGGTGGCAGGTTAGCCTAGTGGTTAGAGTTGTGGACTAGTTCAAATCCCTGAGCTGACAAGGTACAAATCTGTCATTCTGCCCCTGAACAGGCAGTTAAACCACTGTTCCTAGGCAGTCATTGAAAATAAGAATTTWMAAAAAAACAGCCCCGTCGCGGATCACGATGTTTTGCTCCCAGACAGACTAAACAACTTTTTTGCTCGCTTTGAGGACAATACAGTGCCACTGACACGGACCGCTACCAAAACCTGCGGGCTCTCCTTCACTGTAGCCAACGCGAGTAAAACATTTAAACGTGTTAACACAGACGGCATCCCCAGCCACGTCCTCAGAGCATGCGCAGACCAGCTGGCTGGCTGGTGAGTTTACAGACATATTCAATCAATCATTATCCCAGTCTGCTGTCCCCACATGCTTCAAGAGGGCCACCATTGTTCCTGTTCCCAAGAAAGCTAAGGTAACTGAGCTAAATGACTACCGCCCTGTAGCACTCACTTCCGTCATCATGAAGTGCTTTGAGAGACTAGTCAAGGACCATATCACMTCTACCCTACCTGACACCCTAGACCCACTCCAATTTGCTTACCGCCCCAATAGGTTCACCGACGACACAATCGCCATCACAATGCACACTGCCCTAACCCATCTGGACAAGAGGAATAACTATGTAAGAATGCTGTTCATCAACTACAGCTCAGCATTTAACACCATAGTACCCTCCAAACTCGTCATTAAGCTCGAGACCCTGGATCTCGACCCCGCCCTGTGCCACTGGGTCCTGGACTTCCTGACGGGCCACCCCCAGGTGGTGAGGGTAGGTAACAACATCTTCACCCCRCTGATCCTCAACACTGGGTCCCCACAAGGGTGCGTTTTCAGCCCTCTCCTGTACTCCCTGTTCACCCACGACTGCGTGGCCATGCACACCTCCAACTCAATCATCAAGTTCGCAGACGACACTACAGTGGTAGGCTTGATTACCAACAACGACGAGACAGCCTACAGGGAGGAGGTGAAGGCCCTCGGAGTGTGKTGTCAGGAAAATAACCTCACACTCRATGTCAACAAAACTAAGGAGATGATCGTGGACTTCAGGAAACAGCAGTGGAGAGGGTGACGGGACAATAGTGGAGAGTTAAGTTCCTCGGCGTACACATCACGGACAAACTGAAATGGTCCACCCACACAGACAGCGTGGTGAAGAAGGCGCAGCAGCACCTCCAACCTCAGGAGGCTGAAGAAATTCGGCTTGTCACCAAAAACACTCAAACTTTTACAGATGCACAATCGAGAGCATCCTGTCGGGCTGTATCACCGCCTGGTACGGCAGCTGCTCCGCCCATAACCGGAAGGCTCTCCAGAGGATAGACGCATCACCGGGTGCAAACTACCTGCCCTCCAGGACACTACCCGATGTCACAGGAAGGCCAAAAAGATCCAGGACAACAACCACCCGAGCCACTGCCTGTTCACCCCGCTATCATCCAGAAGGCGAGGTCAGTACAGGTGCATCAAAGCGGGGACTGAGAGACTGAAAAACAGCTTCTATCTCAAGGCCATCAGACTGTTAAACAGCCATCACTAACATTCAGTGGCTGCTGCCAACATACTGACTCAACTCCAGCCACTTTAATAATGGAAAAATGTATGTAATCAATTTATCACTAGCCACTTTATATTATATAGTGTTCTCATACCCTACATTATTCATCATCTCATATGTATATACTGTACGCTATACCATCTACTGCATCTTGCCATCTTGATGTAATGTATCACTAACCACTTYAAACAATGCCGCTTTATATTATATAGTGTTCTCATACCCTACATTACTCATCTCAAATGTATATACTGTACTCGAAACCATCTACTGCATCTTGCCTATGCCGTTCGGCCATCACTCATTTATATATTTTTATGTACCTAGTCATATTCATTCCTTTACACTTGTGTGTATAAGGTAGTTGTGAAATTGTTAGGTTATATTACTTGTTAGATATTACTGCATGGTCGGAACTAGACGCACAAGCATTTCGCTACACTTGCATTAACACCTGCTAACCATGTGTATGTGACAAATACATTTGAAATTGCTGGGACCATGGCTGGCAAGCAAGTTGCATCACATACACCTAAAAAAAAAAACATTGCGGGACTGCGGTTGGGTTCGGGACCAGTTCTTGTGGGAGCGAGTCGGACAGAAAGCCAGCGGGCGTATGTGGTATGAAAAGCTGCAGGTGCAGCCAGGAGTGGGATGTAAAAAAAAAATCAGTCCCACTCAGACCTCTAATTGACACCCCGGTCTGAAGTGAATTGCAATTTCAGGGAAACATGGTATCGGGAGACCTGTCATTTGCTGGGTGAAGCATCATGTTCTGTTAGCTTTCACTTACATTACGGCTGTGAAAGAAGCGCAAACAAGTGAGGGTTTCACATTGAACAGGAACGACTTATGGTGAGCTAAGGTGGCTCAGTGTGCTATTAGCACTGGAGATGGCTAGGTACACAAGAAGTGGAGGTACAAATCCACCGTCCTTAAAACATAAGCAGTAATTATTGTTTCCCTCTGTGTTTTGGAACTGTCAAACCAGTTTTTTGACACTGGGCTGGTATGAGTCTGGGCGAGAGCACCTGAAACAGTAAGCAGAGACAGCACATTTATTAGTATTTTACAGCTGTCAGTGCGATTCTAAAGGATGTTTTGTAGAATACTTCTCCTGAAAGGGAAGAAGATAGATGATAGCAAATAGCACCGCTTTTGTTGACATTAACCCCCTATTCTGCACGCACATCAGAAACCAATGTCTGATGGTTCAAAGCAGATAGAGTACAGACTCTATATCACGTTTTTGGCTTCCTCAAGAAATGCTGGTGGCCATGACAGAAGCCAAACGCAAGTTGGCTTGGGGGTGTGGTTTGATGTGGGTGTTTCTTGGGTATGTCCTTGCCACCACCAAGACACACCCATCTGTCAGAACCTTGACAACAGCTGTTTCGCCCCACTCAATCACAACAAATGTCCTGCAGGTTGAGTTCAATAACTACAGACAGATGTATGGTGAGATGCCAGGGGAAGCGTTGAATACATCAGTAGCCTACAGAGTAATATGAGAAAGCAATTGCTGAATTTATGTAGATGTTCAAAAGTAAGTGTTTTGATAATAACTTTCAAATGTAGGAACAAATCCATGTAGAATAAATAACCCTTTACATAATACAACAGAAGCATTGTTCCGCTAATATAACAATGTGCACTTTTCATTGTCATTCCCAGCTGATACAGATGCCTAGCGGCTAGAGGTCTACCGATTATGATTTTTCAACGCAGATACCGTATTGGAGGACCAAAAAAAGCAGATACCGATTAAAATCGGCCGATTTGTTTTATTTGTAATGACAATTACAACAATACTGAATGAACACTTATTTTAGCTTAATATAATACATCAATAAAATCAATTTAGCCTCAAATAAATAATGAAACATGTTCAATTTGGTTTAAATAATGCAAAAACAAAGTGTTGGAGAAGAAAGTAAAAGTGCAATATGTGCCATGTAAAAAAGCTAACGTTTAAGTTCCTTGCTCAGAACATGAGAACATATGAAAGCTGGTGGTTCCTTTTAACATGAGTCTTCAATATTCCCAGGTAAGAGTTTTAGGTTGTAGTTATAATAGGACCATTTCTCGCTATACCATTTGTATTTCATTTTCCTTTGACTATTGGATGTTCTTATAGGCACTTTAGTATTGCCAGTGTAACAGTATAGCTTCCGTCCCTCTCCTCGCCCCTACCTGGGCTCGAACCAGGAACACATCGACAACAGCCACCCTCGAAGCATCGTTACCCATTGCTCCACAAAAGCCACGGCCCTTGCAGAGCAAGGGGAACAACTACTCCAAGTCTCAGAGCGAGGGACATCACCGATTGAAACGCTATTAGCGCGCACCCCGCTAACTAGCTAGCCATTTCACATCGGTTACACCAGCCTAATCTCGGGAGTTGATAGGCTTGAAGTCATAAACAGCTCAATGCTTGAAGCATTGCGAAGAGCTGCTGGCAAAACGCATGAAAGTGCTGTTTGAATGAATGCGTACAAGCATGCTGCTGCCTACCATCGCTCAGTCAGACTGCTCTATCAAATCATAGACTTAATTATAACACACAGAAATACGAGCCTTTGGTCATTAATATGGTCGAATCCAGACACTATCATTTCGAAAACAAAACGTTTATTCTTTCAGTGAAATACGGAACCGTTATGTATTTTATCTAAAGGGTGGCATCCTTAAGTCTAAATATTGCACAACCTTCAATGTTATGTCATAATGGGGCTACCTTGGCAAACATGTCAGAGTGGACATACCTTCCTGTGTGGTGTCCCGTATAGAACAGGAGTTCCCTGATCCTGATGCACAATACAATTTGACTGATACCATTCAATTCACTAATAAAAAAAAGACAGTACAAATCAAAATTGTGTAGTAAAATTTGAACGCCAGGTCTTTCCATTCAGAGACATCAGTATCAAGGCTGTCTGTCAGTCTGGACTTGGAAGTCTCCATGTGCTGGTTCCATACATGTTTCTGTGAACACATGCACACAGTCACTGTTTTATTACCAATGGCAGTTAGGATCAGTACTATGTTGAAGCTTGAACAGGTCAGATTGAACCTTGCCAATTATGGTCTCCCCATCAATTGACTGAGGCTGCAGTCTGGCAATAGCATCTCCAGTCCACCTGTAGAAATAGGCAGAGTTGAKGCAAAGTTCATCACTGACACATGGAATGAAAAGGGTGTTGTATTACTGGACATTTGTGATGACCTGTATTATTAGTCATCACCTCATTGTGGATGTGTTGAGTGCCAGGTCTCTTTGTACCTCATGTATCTGTGAACACATACATACAGTCACTGTTCTATTACCAATGGTAGTCAGGGATACGTAATATCTGACACAAAAACATATACTATGTTCAAGTTTGAACAGGTCTGACTAAACCTACATAATTCTGTTCTCCCCATTGACGAATGTTGGTGAGCAGGCAAGAGGTGAGGCCTTTGACAGAGCCCCATTGATGGGCATTGTAGCAAAGAGCAGCTCCTGGCCTCTCACCAAAAATACTGGTCGGTCACACACAGACCATTGATTACATTTTTAAGGGTGGTTATGATTAGCCTGGTGGAACCAACCTGTTCGCTGCGTTCACCTTTCTATTTCACTTCAGTTATTATAAAATGTAAAGTGAAAAAGATAGAAGACAGCGATCAGGCTGGTTCCACCAGACGAGGGTTATGCCCTGAACATTATATGCACCCAAGTAGAAAACAAGCAACAACTAAAATGTCAGTTTACATAAATGATGTTTCACAATTGGGTTATCAAATGTATTAAAGTAATGAAGTGGGTTACCTTGTGTATTTGTACAAATAAGGAGCCTGTGAAATCTGTTCCTGTTGAAGGTTGCTTGCCGGATTCTTGCCCACAGGTGGCTGACCGTTCCATTCACAGGAATGCTTACAGCGAGGACATGTCTGCATGATGCTGATGAGGGCCCCATTGCTGGTCTTCCCTATGCTGCATGTTCAGCTGCAAATTGCAGCAGGCAATCTTATGTGGTGGTGATGACTGGGAGGGCCTGCGACAGGGTGATATAATAGACAGCCAAGTGGTGAATTGCATTTTGTTCTAAAGAAAGGACAAAGCTTTTTGTTAATGGACTTCACAACCAAAATGACTACTAGTTGTAGCTGCTTGACTGGGGGAATGAGCCTACTAGTTTATCAAGCAGAGTATTTTTTTAATACAACTTTTCACATAACACATTGCCTGTCATTGATGAAGCCGCCTGTGTCATCAGGGCAGTAACTCGGGTCACTATAAGAGAGCTCATAATGGTGTGTCCTTTTCATAGGAATCAAGGAGGACTCTGGCAACAACGGAGGTGGTGTCACAAGGGTACTTGTGTCGCATGACACTTTTATGCTGAGGTCTTGCCTGACAAGCTGTGAAAATAGCAAGTGAACAATTATTTAAATTATTTCTGGCGGTCCCTAAACCACTGCAATCACATTGCTGGACGACATGTTATGATACCCACCTTCGCTCCTTCTCGTAGGTCCCGGCATCCGTTCATGACCAGGCGATCAGTCTGGTACCCAACTGTGCACTTTGAAAAACAGGGTCAACGATTGTCATCATCTCTCGATTATAAACATAGCTCGGAAAATAGCGTCATTTGGTTTGGAAGCTCATTCTATGCTTTACAGATGCAGACTGAATGGCTCCAGATTGGATTGGATTCTGGCCGGTGTGCACGATGCAACCAACTTTGACATGTTTTGCTATGGTCCTGGGTTGGTTAGAGTTTGTTGCTGCTAGTTAGTACACTGTTGTTGTCAGACATGGGTTAGCTAGTACCACAATAGCTGCATCAAATACTTAGTGCCTTCGGAAAGTACTCAGACCCCTCGACTTTTTCCAAATGTTGTTACGTAAACAGCCTTATTCTAAAATGGATTAAATAAAACCTCAGCAATCTACACACAATACCCTATAATGACAATGCGAAAACAAGTTTAGAAAAGTATTAATAAAAACAGAATCCCCTTATTTAGGCACACACCTGTCTATATAAGGTCTCACAGTTGACAGCGCTTGGCAGAGCAAAAACCAAGCAATGAGGTCGAATGAATTGTCTGTAGCGCTCCGAGACAGGATTGTGTCGAGGCACAGTTCTGGGGAAGGGTACTAGAAAATGTCTGCAGCATTGAAGGTCCAAGAACACAGTGGCTTCCATCATTCTTAAATGGAAGACGTTTGGAACCACCAAGACTCTTCCTAGAGCTGTCCGCCCGCCCAAACTGAGCAATCGGGGGAGAAGGGCCTTGGTCAGGGAGGTGAACAAGAACCCGATGGTCACTCTGACAGAGCTCCAGAGTTCCCCTGTGGAGATTGGAGAACTTTCCAGAAGGACAACCATCTCTGCAGCACTCCACCAATCAGCCTTTATGGTAGAGTGGCCAGACAGAAACCACTCGGTAAAAAGGCTCATGAGAGCGCTTAGTTTTCCAAAAAGGCATTGACCATGAGAAAATATTTTCTGGCCTGATGAAACCAAGATTGGACTCTTTAGCCTGAATGCCAAGCGTGCCGTCTGGAGGAAACCTGGCACCATCGCTACGGTGAAGCATGGTGGTGGCAGCATCATGCTGTGGGGATGTTTTTCAGTGGCAGGGACTGGGACACTAGTCAGAAATGAGGGAAAGATGAACGGAGAAAAGTACAGAAAGATCCTTGATGAAAACCTGCTCCGGAGCACTCAGGACCTTGGAAGGTGAACCTTTGCGCCAGTCTAACAGGATAACGACCCTAAGCACACAGCCAAGACAATGCAGTGGTGGCTTCGGCACAAGTCTCTGAATGTCCTTGAGTGGGCCCAGCCAGAGCTCAGACTTGAACCCGATCAAACGTCTCTGGAGAGACTTGAAAATAGCTGTGCAGCAACGCTCCCCATCAAACCCGACAGAGCTTGAGGGGATCTGCAGAGAAGAATGGGGGAAACTCCCCAAATACAGGTGTGCCAAGCTTGTAGCGTCATACCCAATACGACTCCAGGCTTTAATCACTGCTAAAGGAGCTTCAACAAAAGTACTGAGTAAGTAAAGGGGCTGAAAACTTATGTAAATGTGATATTTCAGTTGTAATTTTTTTTATAAATTAGAAAACATTTCTAAAAACCTGTTTATGCTTTGTCATTAGGGGAAAGTGTGTAGACTGATGAGGGAAAAAACAACAAATGCAATCCATTTTAGAATAAGGTTGTAATGTAACAAAATATGGAAAAAGTCTTGGAGGCCATTGTGACTGTGTCTAAATTACACTAAGAGTGGCTTGGAAATACGATGACATTGCTAAAGTAGGCAAATAATTAGTAGGAAATATATATTATGATGTCGTCAAATTTACTTTAGAGAGATGCCAATGTTTCCAATATTGTTACTAGCAAAGTTTTTCAAAAATAGCTAACATTAGCATTGGTAGCTATCTAAAATACGGTGGTCCCTCAATCTTAGTTAGCTGGCTAAAGTTATATTGCAACTAAAGTCAATCTGGCTCACAATCATGACAAAAGGTTTTCCTAATAATTATTTGCCTTCTTTTGAAATGATAGTGTTTCCAAGCCAAATCCGGGTTGTATTGARGTAGGCTAACGTTAGCCAGCTTGCTAGTTAGGGTAGCTAGCTTGCTAAATGTCAGCTATGCTAGCGATGAGAGTGAAAATGATTATCAAAATACACATAAGCAGATACATAACCAGCAGTCTATGGTCTAGCTACAGGTGTACTCACCACCACTGGGGACCAGCGAACTCCAACCACCTGTTCTGCATGATAGGGTCCTTCAGCAGGGCATGCAAACCAGATGGCTGTGCATCCTGCTTGAAGCAGTCATTGCATGGTCAATCCGTATTGGGCTTTTCAGTCTTAAATGTTTGATCCTTTGAACGCATTGGAGGTGATGAAATAACGGCGCCCCATTCAATGAAGGGAAGCGAAGTGGACGGAGGGGTGATTTGAACGTGGAGCTTGGCAAAAGGACGCATGATTTGTTGACATAATTGTAACCAAACCGAACCTTCATTTACTCGTTGTGACCCACCCGTTGTGAACCCCAGCAATTGATCTCTCATGCGGTTTAAAAAGGTACAAAAATTTACTTCACTTCACCAGTTCAAAAGAAAAAAATGGGAAGCCAACTAGAAAACACATTCAGTCAAACAAAAAACGAATAGTTAAATTTGCCACGGCCTCCACTACCTCAGTTTACAGCAAATGTAGGGGCCAAACTTTTGACAGGAGATGAAAGCTACAGATTGCACATTTGAATAAAAAACTCAAAGCCCTGGTCACCATGCTATGACACTTCATTCGGGAGGAGGGGTTTCTGCTTTCCAGAGAGACTTACAGTAGTGAGTGCAAACATTTCACTTTCACTGCTCCACCTCACCTTCTTAGGGTCAAACATGACATTTCTGGATGGGATACTTTGTGTAATGCATATCGTCACGATTCACATCAGTCTTTGAACTTCAATGTGCTGCTAACCTGATAGACGCTAATGGAAAGCATAGGGACGTAGGGTTTTGATCAAAAACTAATTTCATTTGCCAAAATATTAAATTTTCACTGGAGTACCCATGTCTATTAACATTACAGTGCATTCGGAAAGTATTCAGACCCCTACCCCTTTTCCACATATTGTTACATTACAGCCTTATTCTAAAATGGATTAAATAATTGTATGATTTGGAAAGACACACACACAGCTCTCTATATAAAAGGTCCCACAGTTGACAGCGCATGTCAGAGCAAAAACCAAGCCATGAGGTCGAAGGAATTGTCCGTAGAGCTCCGAGACAGGATTGTGTCGAAGCACAAATCTGGGGAAGGGTATCAAAAAAATTGGTTTGGAACCACCAAGACTCTTCCTAGAGCTGTGCGCCCGCCCAAACTGAGCAATCGGGGGAGAAGGGCCTTGGTCAGGGAGGTGACCAAGAACTCGATCACCCTGTCAGAGCTCCAGAGTTACTCTGTGGAGATGAGAGAACCTTCCAGAAGGACAACAATCTCTGCAGCACTCCACCAACCAGGCCTTTATGGTAGAGTGTCCAGAAGGAAGCCACTCCTCAGTAAAAAGGCACAATACAGTCCACTTGGAGTTTGCCAAAACCACCTAAAGGACTCTCAGACCATGAGAAACAAGATTCTTTGGTCTGATGAAACCAAGATTGAACTCTTTGGCCTGAATGCCAAGAGTCACATGTGAAGGAAACCTGGCACCGCTCAACACCCGGCCAATACCATCCCTACAGTGAAGCATGGTGGTGGCAGCATCATCATGCTGTGGGGATGTTTTTCAGCAGCAGGGACTGGGAGACTAGTCAGGATCAAGGGAAAGATGAATGGAGCAAAGTACAGAGAGATCCTTGATGAAAACCTGCTCCAGAGCGCTCAGGACCTCAGACTAGGGCAAAGGATCACCTTCCAACAGGACAACGACCCTAAGCACACAGAAAAGACAACACAGGAGTAGCTTSAGGACAAGTCTCAATGTCCTGGAGTCGCCCAGCCAGAGCCCAGAGTTTAATATCTCTGGAGAGACTTGAGAATAGATGTGCAGCGACTCTCCCCATTCAACCTGACAGAGCTTGAGAGGATCTGCAGAGAAGAATGAGAGAAACTCTCCAAATACAGGTGTGCCAAGCTTGTAACGTCATACCCAAGAAAATCCAAGGCAGTAATCGCTGCCAAAGGTGCTTCAAAAAGTACTTTGTAAAGGGTCTGAATACTTATTTTTTATTAACAGTTGCAAACATTTCTAAAAACCTGTTTTTGCTTTGTCATTATGGGGTATTGTGAGTAGATTGATGGGGATTTTTTATTTAATTCAATTTTAGAATAAGGCTGTAAAGTAAAAAAAAGAAAATTGGAAGGGGCCTGAATACTTTCCGAATGCACTGTATGTTGCAGCTTCTCCAACATGGACAGTGCGATAAACCCTGTTGATGTTCTGCGGTGGTCGCTGCAGCAGGGAGGAGAGACAGACAATGGGTGCTAGTCACAGTCACTCGCTGTACTTATTATTATTATAATTTTTTTATTTTACACAGTGCAGCAAGTCTGAGCCCAGCACAATCAAATCAATTGCAGTCGGACTCCCTCTAGTAATATGTGTGTCTTATTTCATTAAACAGAGCGCTTAAAGCATCAGACAAGCTCAGTGCATATAGTTTGATTAAAACGCATAGGATGTGTCAATATACAGTATGGAACAACACGTTTCAAAATGTTGACCAATTGATTGGTCAAAAGAACAGATGACTCTCGGTCGACCAAGATTTTTTTTTGTCGAGGACAGCCCTAATACATATAAACTACACGGTCTACATTCCCTTATCACTCTCCGGGGGTAATTATTCACAGCAGCAGAAAAACTATTTTTGATTCAATCATTCGGTAACAGTTATGTTGCATTACATTATGTGTGGTCTCCTCTCTCTTTGTGAGATATTTGGAAAGAACTGCCATTGTTTCAGCAGTGTTGCTTTATATACTGTAAGGATTGCTAAGGGATTATTGTACAATGGCACGTCTGGTGTTTTTACAACAGAACACCATATGTGATTAGTCCATTACTACTTCTATAGCGACTGTGTGGAGACAACCATTGTCTTGAATGATCCTATCCCACCCACAATCTTTGAGTGACTGACAAATAAGAGGGTTACACTAATGTGAGTAGAAAGAGTAGGGGCACTAGGGCAGAGTCAATCTCTGTAACCAAGTCTTTGAAAACTAGTGGAGAGAACAGAAAAAGAGACAAAGACCACATCCTTGACGACATTGCACATTCTGAACAGTGATGCACCGATTTGCCATKTTTGGCCGATACCAGATGAAGCTAGCTGGCTGCTTATAACGTTAGGTTTGGGCAACAGGGTTAAGTAGCTGGCTAGCTAATAATTTTCATGAACTGAAGTTCAATTTCAATAGGCAAACAACAAGTGGCTACCTAGCTAATACTTACTCACAAGGATTCCTAAATCATTGCTAAGAATAAGGAAAATGACTTCAGTTTCTACTGGTCATTCTTTTCAGGCTGGTTGTATTGGTGCTAGCTAGGTACTAAGCTAAAGCTAGCTACCCCAGAAGTTGCGGTTGAACAAATTATGCTTTATTACCAACGCGTTATTGTAAACAAATCGTTCGTTGACGGTATTTGCTTGTTTGCAGACTTTTTTTGTACAGCTTTGACAGTGCTATTGTATCTTTTTTGACACGCAAAGACCCAAACGGCGTTCCATAGTATGTATGTCGTGAAGCTAATAGCAGTGGCGCTATTACTGTGTAACTCCGGTGGGGCAACATCTGAAAAATAGCGCACCTGGTAGTGTGTAACGGTGCTCGACCAGTCGGCGAAAGCCAACATCACCCACGACAGAGAAGAGTCATGGCGTTAATGGATTTCGCCTTTGAGTTGTCTCGTTGAAATTTTCTTACTATTTCAATTGACTGCTCGATCCACACAGCAGACATTGTGTGGGCTAGGTTAGGAATGCCGTGTTGCACGTGTAGCGCMAAATTTTACGCAGCGTTATTACATCATGTAACTAAGTTATATAAACTCAACAAAAAAACAAACGTCCCTTTTTCAGGACCCGGTCTTTCAAAGATAATTAGTAAAAATCCAAATAACTTCACAGATCTTCAATGTAAAGGGTTTAAACACCGTTTCCCATGTGTGTTCAATGAACCATGAACAATTAATGAGAATGCACCTGTGGAACGGTCGTTAAGACACTAACAGCTTACAGACGGTAAGCAAATAAGGTCACAGTTATGAAAACGTAGGACACTAAAGAGGCCTTTCTACTGACTCTGAAAAACACTAAACGAAAGATGCCCAGGGTCTCTGCTCATCTGCGTGAACGTGCCTTAGGCATGCTGCAAGGAGGCATGAGGACTGCAGATGTGGCCAGGGCAATAAATTGCWATGTCCGTCCTGTGAGACGGACAGCTTATCTTCCTCGCAGTGGCAGACCACGTGTAACAACACCTGCACAGGATCGGTACATCCGAACATCACACCTGCGGGACAGGTACAGGATGGCAACAACAACTGCCTGACTTACACCAGGAATGCATAATCTCTCCATCAGTCCTCAGACTGTCCGCAATAGACAGAGAGGCTGGACTGAGGGCTTGTAGGCCTGTTATAAGGCAGGTCATCACCTGACATCAACGGCAACAACATCGCCTATGGGCTCAAACCCACCATCGCTGGGCCAGACAGGACTGGCAAAAAGTGCTCTTCACTGACGATACGCGGTTTTGTCTCACCCGGGGTGATGGTCGGATTTGCGTTTATCGTCAAAGGAATGAGCGTTACACCGAGGCCTGTACTCTGGAGCGGGATCAATTTGGAGGTGGAGGGTCCGTCATGGTCTGGGGCGGTGTGTCACAGCATCATCGGACGGAGCTTGTTGTCATTGTAGGTAATCTCAACGCTGTGCGTTACAGGGAAGACGACATCCTCCCGGATGTGGTACCATTCCTGCAGGCTCATCCTCACATGACCCTCCAGCATGACAATGCCACCAGCCATATTGCTCATTCTGTGTGTGATTTCCTGCAAGACAGGAATGTCAGTGTTCTGCCATGGCCAGCGAAGAGCCCGGATCTCAATCCCATTGAGCACGTCTGGGACCTGTTGGATCGGAGGGTGAGGGCTAGGGCCATTCCCCCCAGAAATGTCCCAGAACTTGCAGGTGCCTTGGTGGAAGAGTGGGTTAACATGTCACAGCAAGAACTGACAAATCTGGTGCAGTCCATGAGGAGGAGATGTACTGCAGTACTTAACCTCTCTGGGGTAGGTGGGACGCAATCGTCCCACCTGGCCAATAGCCAGGGAAAATGCAGAGCGCCAAATTCAAATAAACTGATATAAAAATCAAACTTTCATTAAATCACACATGTAAGATACCAAATTAAAGCTACACTCGTTGTGAATCCAGCCAACATGTCAGATTTCAAAAAGGCTTTTCGGCGAAAGCATAAGATGCTATTATCTGATGATAGCACAACAGTAAACAAAGAGAGTAGCATATTTCAACACTGCAGGCACGACACAAAACGCAGAAATAAAAATATAATTCATGCCTTACCTTTGACGAACTTCTTTTGTTGGCACTCCAATATGTCCCATAAACATCACAAATGGTGCTTTTGTTTGATTAATTCCATCCATATATATCCAAAATGTCCATTTATTTGGCGCGTTTCATCCAGAAAAACACAGCTTCCAACTTGCGCGACGTCACTACAAAATCTCAAAAGTTACATGTAAACCTTACCAAAACATTTCAAACTACTTTTGTAATACAACGTTAGGTATTTTTAAACGTTAATAATCGATCAAATTGAAGACGGGATGATCTGTGTTCAATACAAAAAGAAAACAAACTGTCGCAACTTTTCTGGTAATGTGCCTCTCTCAAACAATTTACTTCAAGTGACTCATTTAAGATGGCCGTACTTCTTCATTACACAAAGGAAAAACCTCAACCAATTTCCAAAGACTGGTGACATCCAGTGGAAGCGGTAGGAACTGCAAACAAGTCCCTTAGAAATCTGGTTTCCCAATGAAACCTCATTGAAAAGACAGTGACCTCAACATAAAACTTCTGAATGGTTTGTCCTCTGGGTTTTGCCTGCTACATAAGTTCTGTTATTCTCACCAACATGATTCAAACAGTTTTAGAAACTTCAGAGTGTTTTCCATCCAAATCTACTAATAATATGCATATCTTATATTCTGGGGATGAGTAGCAGGCAGTTGAATTTGGGCATGCTATTTATCCAAAAGTGAAAATGCTGCCCCCTACCCCGAAGAAGTTAATGCAGCTGGTGGCCACAGCAGATACTGACTTACTTTTGATTTTGACCCCCCCCCCCCCCCCCTTTGGTCAGGAACACATTATTCCATTTCTGTTAGTAACATGTCTGTGGTTCGTGTTCAGTTTATGTCTCAGTTGTTGAATCTTATGTTCATACAAATATTTACACACAAATATTTACACATGTTAAGTTTGCTGAAAATAAACGCAGTTGACAGTGAGAGGACGTTTCTTTTTTTTGCTGAGTTTAGATATGCACGGTAGCTTTGACATCAGTTCTTAACATCGGTGTTAAACTAGAAGGACATCGGTCCGATACCAATGTTGGCATTTTTAGCTAATATCGGACGATTCCGATATGTTCACCGATATTTCGTGCMWCCCTAATTCTGAGTAATGGAATATGTGACTACTAGCAAGTATTTACAATTAATAATATGATTTAGAACCCAAACACAGCAAGACTTATGCTTGCCGAGCCCCGCCTGCAACACACACAAGTCAAGTGGGTTGAACTATTGGCCACACGCACACAACCTTTCAACCCCCAGCTATTCCCAGTTCCCACAACAGTCAAGTGGGTTAAATTATTGGCCAGGCTTCAGTGATAACTGTGGCACTTTGCATAGAGTGGGCAAGAAACTCTATTAGACCATGACTCATGTCCTAGCAACAACATTCCCAGCCATGACAATGGGCACGCTTAGAGACTTCAACCATTGGTAAGTCAGTTTATTGACCGGAAAATCTATGGATTAGACACCATAGCCTTGGGCTGAGAGACAAGGCCTAAAAATCATATATATATATATCTATATATCTCAGTTTTTTTTTTTTTATTATGGCTGATTCATGATCTATAGCTAAATGTTTTCTCTGCAAAAAAGCTTTGTTGTATAATAAAAGGTCAGTGCACTGCACTGCATTTCAAAACACTCAGTAATAATATAATAGAATTCAAGGCTTGTGAATTTATACCTAGGCTAAATATAAACCTTCCACAATCATAAGACACACTAATCACTTATTCAAAATAATTGTACCTGTTTTTTTCCAATAATCACTGATCTGGCTTTCAAGTCAGTCTATGAAAATCTTTTTGTCAGAAATTTAACCAGAATCATGCATAACGCACATTCACTAACAATTATTAACTTTGTAGCAGGCATTATAGAAAAAGAACACAGCTCTCAAACAATCTCTCAACCACAAGCCCACGTGTTAGTGAGTAGCCAGCTAATCTCTATATTTCAAATTCAGCCAACTTGGATCTGTTTGCTAGCCAACAAGAAAACAGTTTAATTGTTATGAACACACTCTTCTGTCCATGTCCAGCTGTTTGAACAGCATGCTAGCCTGTCCACCTTTTGAAATCAAGTGGCCTACCTTCTCAGAAAGAGAATGAGTTGCCAAATCCGAATATCAGGGATGGGCAACTGGCGGCCCGACTAAAGGCCCACGGATTAAATTCCCAACAAAAAATGTATCCGATTAATTTAGGGACGATTAATTTAGGGACGACATTGCGAGATTGAATAGAAAGTGTGTTGTGCATCAGCAGTTTCTCTTATATGTCAATGTATTATTATTTTTTATTTTAAATCACAGCCCCCATCCCCGCAGGAGGCCTTTTGCTTTCTGGTAGGCCATCATTGTAAATAAGAATTTGTTCTTAACTGACTTGACTAGTTAAATAAAAAGTAAAAAATAAAAATAAAATAAAAATCAGCTACCAGCTACCAAGCTTCTACCCCCAAGCCATAAGACATTTCTCTCCGCCACCGGGAATATTTGTAGAATTGCAGCAGACTTGCATTAAAACTGCAACATTTGCTCTACACCCCATGGCAAAATGTGTGGAATTGATCAAAATTAACTCTAAAAACTAAAATTATGTTGGATGCGAGCAACTGCAGCCCCTCATGACTTCAGATGTTTTGTGGCCCCCACCTTCATCAAAGTTGCCCATCCCTACCTTCTATAATTGTGTTTTATGCTTATTGCACATTTATAAACTGAAGACTAGACATTTTGTATAATAGTCTTTGGCTAAAATGCTGCTAGCGGTAGGTGGTACTGGAATGCCGCGCACGACAGACTAAGCATTAATTTTCCACAATAAATGTTCATTAATTCTCCCATTTTAGTAGTGTCTGCTTTAAGCAATTTGAGTAGTTGAGACATAAAAAGGGTTAAAGGTTGGATCAAATCTCAAATGCATAGCTAGTTGAGGGTAAGATACGTGTGTGTGTGTGTAAACAGAGAGGAAGAGGTGAAGCGAGAGGTATCACTCTCGACAAAATCTGTCCAATATAAGCCCAATGCGTTTCTCTGGGCTTATTTTGGACCTAAGGTTGGTCGCCTTCCTTCCCACCTCTGGAATATCACGCAAAAACATACATTCGCCCAGCTCTAACTGCGCCCACTGAACAGTATGAGCATGGTACCTATTCACTGCTTTTCATACCTGTGGAAGCTGCCATTGACCTTGAATGACGAACCATCAAACAGGCAAAGCGTAAATATAGGACTAAGATTACACCGGCTCTGAAGCTCGTCGGATGTGGCAGGGTTTGCAAAATATTATGGACTACAAAGGGAAGCCCAGCCGCAAGCTGTCCAGTGACACAAGCCTACCCGATGAGCTGAATTATTTCTATGCTTACTTCGAGGCAAGCAACACTGAAACATGTATGAGAGCAGCAGCTGTTCCAGACGACTGTGTGATCAAGGTCGCAGGGCCAGACGGATTCCCAGGACGTGTACTCTGACTGATTCACTCCGTAATAAATACATGTTTTAAGCAGACCACCATAGTCTCTGTGCCCAAGAACACCAAGGTAACCTGCCTAAATGACTGCCGACACGTAGCACTCACATCTGTAGCCATGAAATGTTTTGAAAGGCTTGTCATGACTCACATCAACACCATCATCCCAGAGACCCTAGACCCACTCCATTTTGCATACTGCCCCAACAGACCCACAGATGATGCAGTCTCTATTGCACTCCACACTGCCCTTTCCTACCTGGACAAAAGGAGCACCTACATGAGAATSCTGTTCATTGACTACAGGTCAGCGTTTAACACCATAGTGCCCTCAAAGCTCATCACTAAGCTAAGGACCCTGGGACTAAACACATCCCTCTGCAACTGGATCCTGGACTTCCTGACAGGCCACCCCCAGTTGGTAAGGGTAAGCAACAACACATCTGCCATGCTGATCCTCAACACGGGGGCCATTCAGGGGTGCATGCTCAGCCCCCTCCTGTACTCCATGTTCACCCACAACTGTGTGGCCAAGCATGACTCCAACACCATCATTAAGTTCTCACGACACAACGGTGGTAGGCCTCATCACCGACAACGATGAGACAGCCTATAGGGAGGTCGTCAGAGACCTGGAAGTGTGGTGCCAGGACAACAAACTCGACGTGATCAAGAAAAAGGAGATGATCGTGGACTACAGGAAAAGGAGGGCAGAGCACGCCCCAATTCTCATCGACAGGGCTGTAATGGAGCAGGTCGAGAGCTTCAAGTTCCTTGGTGTCCACATCAACATACTATCATGGTCCAAACACACCAAGACAGTCGTGAAGAGGGCACAACACCTATTCCCCCTGAGGAGACTGAAAAGATTTGGCATGGGTCCTYGGATCCTGAAAAAGTTACTTGTCAAGCACAAAGTAGATGTCCTGACTGACTTGCCAAAATTATAGTTTGTTAAAAAGATAATTGTGAAGTGGTTGAGAAAAGAGTTTTAATGACTCCAACCTAAGTGTATGTAAACTTACGAATTCAACTGTATATCGAGATTACAGTATATAAATACACAGTACAAAACCCCATAGCAAATTGGATAGAATTGCAGGAAATTATCTTCAGGTGTCCAGAATATGAATAATATATATCCATATGTATGTGAATGGTGTGTATAGATCGTATAGATAGTATTTGAATAGAATAGGGGTGTATAGCAGTAGTTATATAGGACGAGCCATGACTAGAATATAGTATATACATATAAAGTGGATAAAACAGTACGCAAACATTATTAAAGTGACCAGTGTTCAATGAATATGTACATAGGGCAGCGGTCTCTAAGGTGAATGGTAGAGTACCGGGTGGTAGCCGGCTAGCAACAGTGTCTGAGGTTCAGAGCAGGGTACTGGGCAGATGCCGGGTAGTGATGACTGTTTAACAGTCTGATTGCCTGGAGATAGATGGTTATCGGTCTCTCGGTCCCAGCTTTGATGCACCTGTACTGTCTCCGCCTTCTAGATGGTAGCTGGGTGAACAGGCCGTAAATCAGGTGGCCACGGTACTTGATGATCTTCTTGCCCTTCCTGTGACACCGGGTGCTGTAGATATCATGGAAGGCAGGCAGTGTGTCCCGATGATGCGTTGCGCTGACCGCACCACCCTCTGGAGAGCCATGCGGTTGCGGACAGTGCAATTGTCATACCAGGCAGTGATACAGCCCGACAGGATGCTTTCAATGGTGCATCTGTAAAAGTTTGTGAGGGTCTTAGGGGCCAAGCCAAATTTCTTAAGCCTCCTGAGGTTGAAGAGGCACTGTTGTGCCTTCTTCACCAAACTGTAGTCGATGAACAGCATTCTTACATAGGTATTCCTCTTGTCCAGGTGGGATAGGGCAGTGTACAGTGCGAAGGCGATTGCATCGTCCATGGATCTGTTGGGGTGGTTGCAACCTGTAGTGGGTCTAAGGAGTCAGGTAAGATGGAGGTGATATGGTCCTTAACATCTTGAAGCAAGTGGGGACAACAGACTGTGATAGTGATGGATTGAATATATCCGTAAACACTCCAGCCAGCTGGTCTGTGCATGCTCTGAGGCTGCAGCTTGGGATGTCATCTGGGCCGGCAGCCTTGAGAGGGTTAACAGACTTAAATGTCTTACTCACGTCGGCCACGAAGATCGGGAGCACACAGTCCTCGTGAGCGGCGGGGGCCCACATCAGCGGCTCGGTGCGGTTTTCCTTGAAGTGGGCGAAGAAGTTGTTTAACTTGTCCAGGAGCAAGTGTGCCCACGATGTGGCTGTCTTTTATAATCCTTGATTGTCTGGAGATTCCCCATTCCTGTCCCAGCCTACAAGACATGCCCATTTAACTCTAATTTCCAACCAGAGCGAAAGACGTGCAGGATTCACCAAACTAATGGCACCATAAGATCCACGGCATTGTCGCTAACATTGTATTTTCTACTGGAATTAGAGTGTTTCTGAAGTATTTGCTGCCAACGTGGCACTTTGTAAAAGTCTGAAGGCTATATCAGAGGCACTGGTCTCAACAATACACTGTTTAAAATGGAGAAATGCATCCCAATGAGCTAGATGAAGTGAACATGATTCAATTCTAGTTTGACTTGGTTCTTACGCAGCAATAGTGTCTTAAATCATGTGGAAGACATTTGGACCAAATTATACAGGTGTAAAATATCCCAGCTCRTTGGACATAACACCTACTCACAGTATTACACCACTAAGCTTTCCCTTGTGAGTTCTTACTGCTATTAACATTTATGTAGATAATGCTCCCCAATCTATCAATTTCGACTACAGCTTCTATGAGGTAAGTGAGTAAAGTGTCGATCTCCTCCCTGTATTCAATCTGACAGCTGCACAATCCAATGGACAGAACTTTGACATAAATTAAATAATGGGCTGCAGTGAGATTCAGAGATAAATAATTTAGTATGGAATAGTTCCATTCTGAAACTCCACTTTCTCAAGACTAGTGTGCACTACAGAGCTTAGTACACTCCAGAGAAGAGCTGGGCGATATGAACAAAAATACATACTGATAAATCAAACAATTTTTTACCATATCTACGCTCTCTTGATGTAGGCATATTCACTGCTAATGGCGCGCACTGCGGGCGCATCAAAACCATACCAACTAGATCCTAATCCGGTTGTGAAGTGGTGCCATGAACTCAATATTAAGAGGTGAGAAATACATTATATATTTATAGAAAGCTGTGACACTCCTCTCTGGAACTACAATAGTAGCTGCTTTGAAAAATGTATTTTTCCCGCAATAGCATTTTGAGCAACGGTCATGCTTGTGCTTCTCAGTTCCTATGTGCGCACAGTTGGGAGAGGGAGTGAGAGTCAGCAGCCCACAGTGAAACAGGAACAGGCACATATAAACATTCATAGCAAGAATTAAGATAATGCATAGGCTATTTCTGTTGACCAAATAATGGTTTTAAGAACAATCTACAGGAACAGTTGTGTAGAAAATGACCAACGTAAGCAAAATGCTTCGGTAAGAGGAAGGCAATGTCGGTGATGTTAATTTTCATTTTATCATCCCAGCTCTACTCAAGGGTCCCCATCCCAACCTCTGGTTAGATATGAAGCAAGCCCCTGTCAACAGACCAAAGCCATTCTGTGCACGTCAAAGTGGAATTAGAAGTTCAGATGAAAGATGTTGTTCTCTTTGCATCCTGACCTGATTATCGACATTCAATAGACTAGGTCTAATTCAAAACTCTATTTTTATTTGGTATACAATGTCAATCCAGCACATAGTGTTTGCTTGTGGAACTATGCTATCCATGGGACTATGCTATGGAACACACTTTCACTGAGCAACTATCACTGAATCAACCAAAATCGTAAAAACACAGTTCAACATAATTCACAAAATACCAATGAAAACTAATTGTATTATTACTTTCACCAATATTTTTGCCTTAGAGCAGGGGTTCTCAAACTTGTTGGGGCTGGGGAACCCTCTGGTGATAGCAAATTCATCAGGGACCCCAACATAATCAGAAAACAACTAGAGTGGGATAAAAATAGCATACAAGGAGTTTTACTAGGACTTCTGCAGTGCATAGCCGGACTAACCAAATCTCCGGCAATGGCTAGGAACATTTTAAAGATCTGGCTCTTGGCATCAGAGAAAACATTTTGCAGTTTTCAAGCAACTTTCCTACAATCTACACATTTTGTCATTGGACAGAGAGATTTTTTGTGGATGCAGCTTTAAAAGGTCCAATGCAGGAAAACTGAAACTTTGCTCTTATTGGCCAAGAGGTTTGGAACTCTGTTATTGGTCTATAAGATCATATGGAATTAAATATATCAATCACTCAGTCCATTTACACTTATTTTCAGAAAAAAAAACTTGCAGGGATGATCAAATGGAATAATTCAGAAAGCCTTGCAAGTTGAAATACAGCCTGAGGTTGTTTATTAACCAGTACACCTGCAACTCTTTTCTCCCCTGATGCCAATATAAAATAACTCATACAATAAATATTGACTCGAAGAAAGTCCGTCCAAAATACCGTCCAAAATAAGAAACGTCACAGACGCGGGCAATGTTTCTAATAGCTGACGCTGGTTACATTATAGCACAGTTACACAGTTACACAAACAGCATTTCCAAAATAACTGTAGATTATTTTCAGGACAAAAGGTAATTTAGCATAGACAGGCCTACTGAAAGCCCCCACCTTACATTAGCCTACAGGTGTCAACCTTCCAATAGTTYTGGTCAATGAAAGTTGTAAAACCATCGTCTAAGTGTATTTCAATATTTTACTGTTTTATTAAAACTGTGTCCCTACATTACCAACAAGGTTCACAAACGTTTCTGTCAACGGTAACATCACAACGGTTCGAGAGACAAAGACCCAACAAGTTGTAGACATCTGAGCAGCTACATTTCCTAATAGTTTATAGTTCTTAGGGCTTACCTGGCCATTGCGATGCTACGGGTGTCAGAAGAACCAGGCAAAAGCAAAGTAGTGGCCACGAGCAACACCTGCAACGAGGTAACACATCGTGTATTAAATTAATAATCATATCTTTCGATTTCTTTACATCCCCCATGAGCGTATATTAATGAAAAATACCTCATTTCCATCTCTGTTTTGGTAGTGACCAAGTTCAAAGGCTACATGTGATTTCTGGGCCAATAAATGTAAAACTTTTCGAAATTTCCCTGGTCCCCCACGATTGATTCGAAGCCGGTTGAACAGCTGATGCTCGGCTGTCGGCTCTGCTGGTTACAGAGAAAATCGTGGGAGAGAAAAGTGACCCACATAATCTKACAAAGGAGAATCCTTCTGGGTCCTAAAGAGTGCCAGGTTTCCGACTGTAGGTGCCTTTTGCGTCTTCTTCTTCAATGAGGTTTAGTGGTGGTTGGCATCCAATAAATGTTGCATTACCGCCCCCTATTACACTGTAGAATAACTACCTTTCACCACTTAACACACCCTGTAACTCTTCTGAGGAAAAGTCTCGCACACCCAAATACCTCTCTGCAGCTGCAACAAATGCCTCAATTTTCTGCAATTTACATTCCATCCTTGCAGTACAATTGTTAACCATTGCTATAAATGCTAAAAATCCAATCTTACTGAAACATATATCACTTGTTGGTTTATCCCTCTGTACTGGTACAGATTTACTACTCACACCACTCTCAGGATCACTCCCCCTCAACCAGCTGCTATTTTAGTATGTAAATCTTGGTGGGTCAAAAGAATTGTGGGATGCATGCCAGCAAAGCCACTACACAACACTAAACAATACATTAATTGCACTATAACGGTGCCCACAAAAAGTTAGGGCCTACATAAAGCTGTCCCAAAAGCAGAGTCCCACCCCCTTACCACTGCTACACCTGGCTTTCAGCGGARCCTTGTCTGGCATCGAAACAGTTCATTCAGCCTCATTTACTGCCTTTTAAAAAAACATAGCTGATATGGCTGACTTGCTTAAACAAATGTGGTTTCTACTGACAGTTGAGATGTACAAACTATGGCATAAGAACGACCAGCGATAAGAGGCAATCCATCATTTCAATTAAGACATTAATGAGCGAGCAACGACGGATGTAGTCAATATAACAAATTGTTCAGCACTTTTGAAAACTACAGAAACAAAATTCATAACATGGGTCGTTCTTACAGTGTACACCCTGAACAACAAGTCAGAACTGTAGGATAAATAAAGGGGGCATATAATAAGACAATGAAAACTCTTACAATATTCGATGATTACATCTCTCTAAAACAGGTTATAGGCTACATGTCCACCACCAAGTTAGAACAGTAGGCAAAATTAAGAGGTGAAAATAGACCAAATTATTAGGGTGAGGCACATTGAACACCGTTTGGGTCTTTGCGTGTCAAAAAAGATACACGTCATACAGTATAACACTATATGACGTGTTAAATAATCTTTTAATTTGACACGTCAAATAACACAATTCTATTATATAATGTTGTGTGTGCTATCAGTAGCACTGTCAAAGCTGTACAAAAAAGTTGGCAAACAAGCACACACCGGGCCACGAACGATGTGTTTACAATACAGCRTTGGAGAAAATAGACCAAATTAGGCACATACTATCAGCTTACTACACATCATGCACTTTTTATGACTTTCTTAGCTACAGTATGCATATCTTCCTTGCATATTACATAATTTATGCAGCAGCATACAATATATTTTTGAACTCACCTTGCAAAGGTGACACAGAGGTCCTTTGTGGGCAAATTGTGTCATCAAAGTCTGACATTCTCTGGATTTATGGTGGGAACTCGGGGGGAAAAAACACACAGCCACTCCATTGAATAGCAGGTTAACATTAGTGGTTGCTTTGCAATGTTTGCAGTTAGCCACTGATTACTTMCAAACGACTCACTGTTGAATTTGCGATTTCCAACATGTTCTTTATGTCCAATGGTCGATGAGCACCGATACATTTTATCTATAATTTCTCTTTATTATTTCTCTTCATATGAAAAGGATTAAAAAGGATTTGCCAGTAGATTGTCGACTTGATTCATGATGATGACTGCTAGCTAAGACTTTGAAAGTAAGATATTGACATGATCAGTCCAATCAAAGCTACCGTGCATATAAAGTGATTTGACGTCATTTTATCTGTGGCCAATGACCTTGAGCCTTCTTGGAAGAGTACTTGCAATATAACTCTATGGCAGGACCCAAAGGGCTGAAATTGTGGATGTCTACCCTTACTAAGGACTTAAACTTGACGATGGCGTACTGCCCCCATGAGTAACAGAACACTGAGCCAATCATGGCGCAATGCTCCTGTTTTCTGCTGGCCCGCCCCACCACCACCACAGAAAGCACTGAGTTAGGCTGAAACACCTGCATTTTGGAGCTGCCTTACTCAAGAAAACAAAAAAGAGAACATTTTGTACATTGTTTGCAAACTGATATGTGACACGTATTAATGCCAAAATAACATGCAAAACAGACAAGCCCCCCCATTTTATTTATATATATATATATATATATATGTATTTATTAACACATTTTTTGCTAAAAAATGAGGGGTCAAAACAGGTGGGGCACTGCCCTGAATGACAGGTCGCCACTGCCCATGACCCATTTTACTCTATTTTCTTCACTGCCTCAGCATATGACAACTTCTGCACTACTCTAACCCTGGAAACCTCAAACCTGCCTCTCTCGCCCTGTAGGGGCCTGACTGCATGAGGTGTTCTTCTTTCTTTCCTCTACTTCTTTGAGGTTTATTGACAGACTACACTCATAAGGTGTAGTGCYGCCACCTACTGTACGGGGTAGTACAAAATACCCCAAAAATAAAATATGTTTTAGATGAACAAATTCATACTAATAAATAAATWATTAATAATAAACACTAACCGAATTCACGCTACTACCCTGAATTTCAAACAAAAACAAAAACTGTACTCCTTCAGTCGGATTTAAATATCAGATCCTTACACAGGCTCAGGAACCTGGGAGGGGGGAACTCGTCATTCAGTACTCACTGTAATATTTCATATTTCAGTCCTGGAGAGCCAGAAATCTATTTGCCGCCTTGACAATGATGTATAGCTTAGATTTTTTATTAGTTTGAGTAGCAAGTGATAAATTGCGCTACTCAAACTAATAAAAAATCTAACACAACAAAATCTACCTTCTTCACTATTAGTGTGTCGGGATCCTACTCCTGCATGCCATTCACTGCAGATTGTGGGACATTCACTAACATCTCTTCTCTACTCACTCCTTCAGCTATTTTCACTGCTCCTCCACAYAGGAGACCTGCTGGATCGCCCTGATCCTAGCTACTGCGACCTCCTTCATCCTTACAGGGCACTGCGGGAACTCGGGAACGTAATTACCATCACAATTACAACAAGATGCTTAATCTGACTCTTCAACTACTACACATTTATTCCTTCAACAAACACTTGCCACGTGTCCAAACGTTTTTACAATTGTAACACTGCAATGGCTTCGGCACTTACGGTCTCACCGCAAATCTCACATACCCAAGTTTTATATACATTGGGAGAACCACTTCATCAACAGTAAACAGTAAAACCGATAGGCTTTGCTCCTTCTTTCCGTCTATCATTCGATTCAAGCAACGTGCGTCTACCACTCCTGGAATGTCATCCTTTAATCACACAGATTCTTTGTCCAACRAGACACCAGAGATGACACCTTTCACCGGTGCCCTACTCTGACAATCATAGCTTTCCCCATCATACGTTGACATCTTGTAGAGCAACAGAGCTTTCTCCTTTTGCGCTTTTGACACACACGAAATCAACATCATACCGCTCCTGGTCACTCTGACCAATTCCACTTTATCCAATTCGTCCTTTGTCATCTTCGAGACCGCAAACGGGTCACCCAAAAAATCATCCTTGCTCGTGAATCGCACTTCAACCATGAACTGCTGTTCATTTCCAACTTTAGTCCTTCTTACTCCACTCTTCTTCACCATCGTCAACTCATTATCATCAACTGTACTTGTGCCAAGAGAATAGCACAATACCTCCGCTTCCGCCATAGCTTCCGGATCCTCTGCTTTGTCCAGCTTAACCTCGTCTTCGATCTGCAAGAGGTGTGTTTGGAATATATATATTTCTATTTTTTAGAACCATTTTTATTTGCTTCTTAAGGATGCTTTGATCTGGATCCTGGAGCGTGTGTTACCCTGATCTGCACTATAAAGCATATGTGAAACATAAACGAATACTGGCCCAAACATACAATGCCTTYAGAAAGTATTCACAACCTGTCACGCCCTGACTTTAGTTATATTTGTTTTCTTTATTTTTTGGTTAGGTCAGGGTGTGACAAGGGTGGTTTGTTTAGTTTTTGTATTGTCTAGGGGTTTKGTCTTGTCTAGGGTTTTTGTTTATCTATGGGGGTTTTGTATGGTCTARGGGTTTGTAGGTTTATGGTGGCCTGAATTGGTTCCCAATCAGAGACAGCTGTTTCTTGTTGTCTCTGATTGGGGAGTCTATTTAGGTTRCCATTTTCCATGTTGGTTTTGTGRGTAGTTGTTTTCTGTTTTGTGTGAGTACCTGACAGAACTGTTGCGTTTTGTTCCACWTTTGTTTTTGTTTCAAGTGTTCAGKTTATAATAAACATGTCCCACGCTGCGCTTTGGTCTACTCCTTMTTCCTCAGACGAACGTCGTTACAGAACTACCCACCACCAACGGACCAAGCAGYGTGGTATGGAGGAGCAGAGGGTTCAGGACTCCTGGACTTGGGAGGAGATATTGGACGGTAAGGGACCACGGAGACAGGCTGGGGAATATCGCCGCCCAAAAGAAGAACTGGAGGCAGTGAAAGCTGAGAGGCGGCGATATGAGGCAAGGAAGCGCAGCAGGCACGAGGCAGCCCCCACTTTTTKGGGGGGGAGGMACACGGGGGGATTGGCGGAGTCAGGCGATAGACCTGAGCCAACTCCCCGTGCTTACCAGAAGCAGCGTAGTACTGGTCAGGCACCGTGTTATGCGGTGAAGCGCACGGTGTCGCCAGTGCGCGCTCATAGCCCGGAGCGCTAGTGGGCATTGAGCCTAATGGAGAGGTGCGAGCGGTAAGCACCAGATCTCCAGTGCTCCCCCACAGCCCGGTTCGACCTGTGCCTGCACTCTGGAGGGGCCGGGCTAAAGTGGGCATTCAGCCTGGAGGAGTGGTGCCAAGGCTGCGCTCCAGTGCTCCCCCACAGCCCAGTTTATCCGGTGCCTCCTCTACGCACCAGGCCTCCTGTAGGTCTCCCCAGCCTGGTGGGCCCTGTGGCAGCCCCACGCACCAGGCTGTCTCTGCGTCTCCTCCCTCCAGAGTCGCCCTCCAGTCCGGACCCTCCAACTACGCCCTCCAGTCTGGAGCCTCCAGCGACGCCCTCCAGTCCGAACCCTCTAGCGACGCCCTCCAGTCCGAACCCTCTAGCGACGCCCTCCAGTCCGGAGCCTCCAGCGGCGCCCTTCAGTCCGGAGCTTCCAGCGACGCCCTCCAGTCCGGAGCGTCCAGCATCGCCCTCCATCGCCCAGTCCGGGGCCCGCTACGAGGGCGCCCAGTCCGGGGCCCGCTACGAGGGCGCCCAGTCCAGGGCCCGCTACGAGAGTCCCCAGTCCGGGGCCCGCTACGAGAGTCCCCAGTCCGGGGCCCGCTACGAGAGTCCCCAGTCCGGGGCCCGCTACGAGGGTCCCCAGTCCGGGGTCTACGTCCCGCACCAGAGCCGCCACCGCGGAGAAATGCCCACCCAGACCCTCCCGTATAGGTTCAGGTTGTGCGGCCGGAGTCCGCACCTTTGGGGGAGGGGGGGGGGGTACTGTCACGCCCTGACCGTAGAGCTTTTTATGTCTCTATTTTGGTTTGGTCAGGGTGTGATTTGGGTGGGCATTCTATGTTAATTTTCTATGTTTTGTATTTCTTTGTTTGGCCGGGTGTGGTTCTCAATCAAAGACAGTTGTCTATCGTTGTCTCTGATTGAGAATCATACTTAGGCAGCTTTTTCCCACCTGTGTTTTGTGGGTAGTTTTGTGTTTCTGCACCTGACAGGACTGTTTCGGTTTTCGTTCATTCTCTTTGTTATTTTTGTTATTAGTGTTCAGTTGTAATAAAAAGCATGAACATTTACCACGCTGCGCTTTGGTCCGAACCTTCTCATTCCAGACGACGAACGTTACATTCAGTCTGCTTTCCAACAGACACTGAGAGATGAATTCACCTTTTAGCAGGACAATAACCTCAAACACTGGGGTTGCTTACCAAGATAACATTGAATGTTCCTGATTGGCCTAGTTATCATTTTTTCAAATCTATGGCAAGACTTAAAAATGGCTGTCTAGCAATGATCGACAACCAAGTTGACAGAGCCTAAAGATTAAAAAGAAATAATAAATAGAATGTAATAAATATTGTACAATACAGGTGTGCAAAGATTTCAGAGACTTACCCTGAAAGACTCACAGCTGTAATCGCTGCCAAATGTGTTTCAAACATGTATTGACTCAGGGGTTTGAATACTTATGTAAATTAGATATTTATGTTCTTAATTTTTAATTTCCTCAGTGAGATTAAGAGCGTTCATACTGTGCTTCAGCAGCTGACAAACACATTTGAATGTGTGGCAGGGCGCTTGTCCCACGTCACCAAAGGTGTCCCTCAACAACACAAAGCAGGCCCGACAACACAGCATGATATCCCCCCACAACACCAATTCAGTGTACACAGCTTAAGATGTGACTCACCTATACGCCATTGAGAATGAGCCATCAACATCCACCATGGCCACATATCCTCTGTAGCATCCATTGAATAGCTTTTGTCCTGTCTGATTTTACCAGTAGATAAGTAGATGAGTAGATAAGGCCACTATAGCCTACTTTAGGAACATGGATTACTTAAATATGTTGTTTTCTAATACAAACATTCAATTGATTGTTTGCACAGCCTACACATATTTTGTGTTTRATTGTTAAAATACTGCTTCATCGTAATGTACAATGTGACATTCTATTTGTTTCTCCCATTCTTCTCTGCAGATCCCCTCAAGCTCTGCCAAGTTGGATGGGGAGCGTCTCTGCTCAGCTATTTTCAGGTCTCTCCAAAAGATGTTAGATCGGGTTAATGTCCGGTCTCTGGCTGGGCCACTCAAGGACCATCAGAGACTTGTCCCGAAGTGTCACGTTCGTCATAACGATGARACCAAGGCGCAGCGTGATTGGAATACATTCTTATTTTAATTAAACGAAKAACACTTAAACAAAACAACAAAACGAACGTGACGCTATAAACAACTAGTGCTGACATGCAACTACACATAGACAATAACCCACAAAACCTAAATGGAAAATGGCAACCTAAATAGGATCCCCAATCAGAGACAACGATAAACAGCTGCCTCTGATTGGGAACCAATTCAGGCCACCATAGACCTACAATAACCTAGACTTACAAAAATCCCATAGTTCTACAAAAAACCCTAGACAACACAAAACACGCATACCCTCCCACGTCACACCCTGACCTGACCAAAATAATACAGAAAACATATATAACTAAGGTCAGGGCGTGACACGAAGCCACCACTGCATTGTCTTGGCTGTGTGCTTTTGGTTGTTGTCCTGTTGGAAGATGAACCTTCGCCCCATTTTGAGGTCGTGAGCTCTCTGGAGCAGCTTTTCATCAAGGATCTCTCTGCACTTTGCACTGTTCATCTTTCCCTCGATCCTGACTAGTCTCCCAGTCCCTGACACTGAAAAACATCCCCACAGCATGGTGCTGCCACCACCATAATTCACTGTAGGGATAGTGCAGGTTTCCTCCAGACGTGATGCTTGGCATTCAGGCCAAAGAGTTCAATCTTGGTTTCATCAAACCAAAGAATCTTGTTTCTCATGGTGTGAGAGTCTTTAGGTGCCTTTTGGCAAATTCCATGAGCCTTTTACTGAGGCGTGACTTCCGTCTGGTCACTCTACCATAAAGGCCTGATTGGTGGAGTGCTGCAGAGATTGGTTGTCTTTCTGGAAGGTTCTCCCATCTCCACAGAGGAACTATGGAGCTCTTTCAGAGTGACCATTGGGTTCTTGGTCACCTCCCTGACAAAGGCCCTTCTCCCCCGATTGCTCAGTTTGGCCGATCAGCCAGCTCTAGGAAGAGTCTTGGTGGTTCCAAACTTCTTCCATTTAAGAATGATGGAGGCCACTGGGTTCTTGGGGACTTTCAATACTGACAACATTTTTTGGCACCCTTCCCCAGATCTGTGCCCTCATCACAACTCTGTCTCGGGGCTCTACGGATATTTCCTTCGACCTAATGGCTTGGTTTTTGCTCTGACATGCACTGTCAACTGTGGGACCTTGTATAGACAGGTATGTGCCTTTCCAAATCATGTCCAATTAATTGAATTTACCACAGGTGGACTCCAATCAAGTTGTAGAAACATCTCAAGGATGATCAATGGAAACAGGATGCACCTGAGCTCAATTTYGAGTCTCACAGCAAAGGGTCTGAATACTTTGGTAAATACGTTTTTTTATACATTTGCAAACATTTATAAAAACCTTTTTTCGATTTGTCATCATGGGGTATTGTGTGTAGATTGATGAGGACTTAAWWWWWWWTTGGAAAAAGTCAAGGGGTCTGAATACTTTCCTAATGCACTGTATATGCCTGCCATCATATCATTTTGGCTAGTGTTCTTCATAGATATTAGATGGCTGGTGCCACCTAACGGACAACATTGTAACTGCACTTGTGGGTACATTTCCTTGACTGTTATTATATGCTATAAGCAACAAGTTGCGCAGAAATAGCCAGGATTCTTTTTACTCACCTTGTATGCTGAGAAACATATTACATTTCACTAACTTTTGATTAATCTTTAAACAGTTGGCCTCGGCAATATTGTGTGAACCTACTGTGTCTGTTAAGGTGGAGAGTTTGCTGCTCTTACATCGTTCAGTATAGAGTACCACAGTATGATTCATAATACCTATAAAACCAAAACAAGGAAATGGTTCCAATAATTTCTCCACCATACATTTTTCCGATAGGTGATTTTAGAAACACTTAAAATAAGTGCTTTGTTTCATGTAGGTTTCCCGTGGCATGACGTTTTGATAGCTGTGAATATCTCTCGAGGACACGGTGGCTTTTAACAATATATTCGYCTGTATTTACCCCCAAAACTGAAATACTAATTACCTGCTGGTGTGGCTATCATGATGAGTTGGACGAGACTGCCGAATCAAGGCAAAGGTAAGAATCTCTGGAATGATTAATAGATTTGCAAAATTTCTTTAAAATGACAATTGTGAATGGTCTTGTGCAAGTTTTAAATTGACACAATACCTGTTAGCAAAGGTGTCAGCTGGAGATGATGTGTAGGAGCTTGCATGGATTTGTAGTCTTGCATGATGTCTACTTTGATGATAATTAGCATTTTTTAATCTGAAAGTAAACAGAGTTTTACATGGTTATCAAAACATCACACAAGGGTAAGCCTACATGAAACACAGACCTTATTTTAAGTGTTTCTAAAATTTGCTGTGGGAAAAATGAATGGTGGAAAAACAATTGGAACCATTTCCCTGTTTGATTGCTAGGTTTTATGGGTATTATGACACCTCCATTGTGGGGCACCATCGAGAACATCCTGACWGGTTGAATCACCGCCTGGTATGGCAACTGTTCGGCCTCCGACCGCAAGGCGCTACAGAGGGTAGTGTGTACGGCCCAGTACATTACTGGGGCCAAGCTTCCTGTCATCCAGGAAGCTTGGCTGCGTGCATATGTGCTGCGTGCATATGTATTCAACCTCTTTGCTATGAAGCCCCTAAATAAGATCTGGTGCAACCAATTACCTTCAGAAGTCACATAATTTGTTAAATAAAGTCCACCTGTGTGCAATCTAAGTATCACATGATATGTCACATGATCTCAGTATATATACACCTGTTCTGAAAGTTCACAGATTCTGCAACACCACTAAGCAAGGGGCACCACCAAGCAAGCGGCACCATGAAGACCAAGGAGCTCCTCAAACAGGTCAGGGACAAAGTTGTGGAGAAGTACAGATCAGAGTTGGGTTATAAAAAAATATCAGAAACTTTGAACATCCCACAGAGCACACTCAAATCCATTATTAACATTTATTAAACAACAAACCTGCCGAGAGAGGGCCACCCACCAAAACTCACGGAACAGGCAAGGAGGGCATTAATCAGAGATGCAACAAAGAGACCAAAGTTAACCCTGACGGAGCTGCAATGCTCCACAGCGGAGATTGGAGTATCTGTCCATAGTACACTCCACAGAGCTGGGCTTTACGGAAGAGAGGCCAGGTTAAAGGAAAAAAAATAAGCAAACACGTTTGGTGTTCGCCAAAAGGCATGTGGGAGACTCCCCAAACATATGGAAGAAGGTACTCTGGTCAGATGAGACTAAAATGGAGCTTTGTGGCCATCAAAGAAAACGCTCTGTCTGGCGCAAACCCAACACCTTTCATCACCCCGAGAACACCATCCCCACAGTGAAGCATGGTGGTGGCAGCATCATGCTGTGTGTTTTCATCGGCAGGGACTCGGGAAACTGGTCAGAATTCAAGGAATGATGGATGGTGCTAAATACAGGGAAATTCTTGAGGGAAACCTGTTTCAGTCTTCCAGAGATTTGAGACTGGGACGGTGGTTCACCTTCCAGCAGGACAATGACCCTACTGCTAAGCAACACWCAAGTGGTTTAAGGGGAAACATCCAACTTGAAGGAGCTGAAGCAGTTTTGCCTTGAAGAATGGGCAAAAATCCCAGTGGCTAGACTTGCMGCTGTAATTTCTGCAAAAGGTGGATCTACAAAGTATTGAGTTTGAGGGTGTGAATAGTTATGCACACTCAAGTTTTMATTTTTTTTGTCTTATTTGTTTGTTTGTTTCACAATAAAAAAATATTTTGCATCTTCAAAATGGTAGGCATGTTGTGTAAATCAAATGATACAACCCCCCCCAAAATAAAATTTCATTCCAGGTTGTACGGCAACAAAATAGGAAACATGTGCTTTGAATGGTGATAGACATTTGGGTGACATCTAAACCAAAAATAAGACATTGTTTTTTCATTGGAATTTGGTTCTACTTCTAAATGGTTGAAAGCATATTGATGACACATTGGAAATTCAACTAACTTTTGGCTGTGATTTTGAGTGGGTGAATATATGTTGTAATTGATCAATGTCTCACACAAATATTTCCCAATTATTAATGCTGAAATTACGTGTTGTGCCCAGTGGGCTGTGTCTAGCAGGCTTGAGCTAAATTCAATATCGTTTGGTTAAGTTTAATTCAATGAAAGAGTCATGAGTTTGACTTTAATTAGATAAAAATATTTTGCATTCACATTGACAGGGTACGACTAAAGGGTCATGACTGGCATGGCAAACCATAACTCTAACCCTAACCTTAACCAGAAGCCAACCCCTAACCTTAACCAATCAGGTAATTCATCGGTTAGTGCTATGGGTTGGCATGGTTTTGCTGGTCAGTTTATGTCCCTTTAGTTTTCCCCACATTAACATAAAAGTGTGACCTCAAGAGGCCCAGATGGCCTTTATAACTTGAGAAATGTTCCTGGAGGTAGTGCAATGTATTCAACTCTTGACGTATGATGTAAGTAAGTTGACACCACTCACTAGTATAGGTTAGAGGTAAAACTAGCTCGTAGAAATACGGTTTTCATTTAGACCATTCTCTGAACAAAGCTTAGGATATTCTGTTGAGTTTACCAATCAGACCATTAAATAAAGCTATTGACCAGGGTTGTGGTCAATTCCATTGAACTCAGTTAAGTCAGCTAATAAAGTGCATTAGCATGGCGAGATGTGCTCTATGACATACTACAGAGGATGCAGTCATACCTTATAAATACTCTCCTGACATCAGTAGGATTTGATAGGTCATTTGACCGGGAAGGAATTGCCCTTATAAATTCTTGTCTGGGGTCAAATACATAGGAGATGCTAGCTGGATGTAAGCAGTGTATACTGTAACTGCTCAAGTTACTAACACAGAGTAACCCTAATAACATAACTAGTTGTCCTGCTATTTTGCACATTTTTCCACAATGCTGAAATAAAATGTTGCTGTTTTAAAGCAAATTTCTTGCAATTCTACAAATGTTTCCATGAGGCTGAGAGTAAATTATGCAGTTTTACAGCTAATTTCCTATAATTCTTAACATTTTTGTGATGGCTTATGGCGTGTTCATATGCTATCCGGCGAGGGGGTTGCGGGGGKGTGTGGTATGCCAGTGCATTTATTTATATCCTCTATAATATCTGGAAAGTACCCACATACAGTAGGTGACAGTAGCATTAATCTCTTCTGTTTATTTTGTCGTCGATACGGAGATGTCACAAGGACAGGAAAACATTTAGGGGTGTTGGAATACAAGTTGGAATACAATATCACTATCAACTTATCACCAAAAATAGGCRCATGATGTCACACAGTCGGTTTAGATTAGTAATATGGGACATTTTGTAACATTCAATTGTCCAGAAGATAAAAGCTTGATCCCTTGTTAACATCCCTTGTTGATCCCTTGTTATTTGACCAGTAGTTTCCTTGATATTGCTAAATGTGCTTAACCTGTCCAACGCCTTTAAGACACTTTTGAACAAATCGGACTGCCCACACAGAGCGACGGGCCATCACCTCAAATGAGCGACGTGCTCCCTGGCCAGTCCAGGCATGTCCCAACCATCCCTGCTTGGCTGTAGTCCTGCCCCAGCGCACATCCACATGCCTCCAACCTTTTGTCAATAGGGGGAGCTGTTAGCATATTTTTTTTTTTTACATTTCCAAATTAAACTGCCTCGTACTCAATTCTTGATCGATACAATATGCATATTATTGTTATTATTGGATAGAAAACAGTCTATAGTTTCTATAGGAGTTGAAATTTTGTCTCTGAGTGGATACAGAACAATTTCTACAGCACTTTTCATGACAGGGTTCAGATTTCAGAAATTTTTTACCTCTGATCTGGGGTCTGTTTATAAGGCCACAGTGAATGCTATGAAAGAAACCGACACTGCTACGTCTTCCTCTGTGTGTCTGTACGTCATCACGTTTTCAATGAAATCGATGGGACGTTCACAGCCATTATAAATGACCAAATGTACAGAGACCGCCTGTCTCAACATGCGCCTCAAGCGTGAAGGCCATCGGACCTGTCTCGTTCCAAGTCGTTTTCTAACCAGCAATATATTTCTCCGACGTCAGTTGTTTTCAGTCGTTATATGTTGTTAAAAAAACATCATAATGTAGGAATTTGAACGTTGATATATTCAATTTATATCCGTTTAGTGCGATTCTGAGGAATTTATTTGTTCGTGCACTTCTGAAAGTTTGGACACGCTTTAGGGTGTCGGTCGTTGGTGATGGACATTTCGAAGGACAGAGGACATCTATCGACCAAAAGACTGTTATAACATAGAAAGGATACATTGCCCAAGAATATGATGGAAGATCAGCTCAAAGTAAGCAATAATTTAATATGATAAACCGTGTTTTTGTCGAAATATTTTAAACGCATATATCGCCATTTTGTTTGGTATAGCTTCACTTGGCCAACCCTGTATTGAAAAGTAAGGATAATTTTTAAAAATGTAAATCAGCGGTTGCATAAGAACTAATTTGTCTTTCGATTCCTAGTCAACCCTGTATTTTTTAGTCAAGTATATGATTACTTTTAATTAAACTAGATCACTTCTGATAGATGACGTCAGACATATTGAGCTTGATTTCCTTAGTATTTTCATATGTTGTAACCACGGTTTTGTATGGCTAAATATGCACCTATTCGAACAAACTGTATTATGTATGTGTTTAAAATGATGTTACAGGAGTGTCATCGGAAGAATTTCTGAGAAGGTATAGTGAAAAAAATTAATATCTTTTGGCGGTGGTTACGTTTATATGCGCTCTTTGGCTGGAATCGATGCTCTGGTAACGTTGGAACATGTAGTATGCTAACTTATCGATTTTATTGTGTTTTCGCTGAAAACGCTTAGAAAATCTGAAATATTGGTCTGAAATCACAAGAACGTGTCTTTCCATTGCTATGCTTTTGCTATTTTTATGAAATGTTTTAATGATGAGTAAATTGGTCATAACACGTTGCTCTATCTAGTAATTCTAGTGGATTTGTGATGGTCGGTGCAATTGTAAACTGTGATTTTCTACCTGAAATATGCACTTTTTTTCTAAACAAAAACTATCCTATACCATGAATATGTTATCAGACTGTCATCTGATGGTTTTTTTTATAGGTTATTGGCTATCAATATCTTAGTTGAGCCGAATTGGTGATAGCACCTGAGAGTAAGAAACTGATGGAGTTAGAATAGTGGTGTATTTTGCTAACTGTTTAGCTAATAGATTTACATATTTTGTCTTCCCTGTAAAACATTTTAAAAATCTGAAATGGTGGCTTTATTCACAAGATCTGTATCTTTCATCTGGTGTCTTGGACTTGTGATTTAATGATATTTAGATGGCTACTATCTACTTTCTTGAAGCTATGCTATCTATGCTAATCAGTGTGTGGGGGGTTGGGGGTGCTCCCGGATCCGGGTTTCTGAGGCAGTAAAAAGTTAAAAGCCATATGTTTACACAAGATAGCTACCATTATCGCCGCTCTTCCAGGAGTAACAACTTTTGTCTCTATATTCTCCAGATTAGATAGGAGAATATAGATTTCAAACTTGAATGATCCTATCTCCAAGTCAATTTATCAGGTAATGTCTAATGGATCCAGCCAGACAAATAACTTTGTTTTGCGTGTGTGTGTGTGTTTCTATGCTAGAATTTCAAAATGAGGCAGTAAATTGTTCTTCTCAAATAAATGAAGATATGTATCAGTTCAAAGACCATCCCTGGCATATACTTTTATGATCTTTAAAGGTTGACTTTGGCAGTGGCGATTTTAGCATGTAAATCTTGATGGGGCAAACTCCCCAATTTTTTTTTAGATGCATGCCAGATAAGCCACCACACAACACAACACTAAACAATATGTTAATTGCGCACACACATCAATTGATTAATGAACTGCTGAATGTATATTTTTCTCTCTTGCTATGTTTGCACTTTTCAGTATTATGTCTAATCTCTGATAAGCTACCCAGGAAAGGGTTGAAGATAGCCCATATCAATACTATATGTAGCCTTAGAAATAAGGTTCATGAAATCAATAACTTGATAACATCAGATAACATTCATATATTAGCCATTTCTGAGACTCACTTACAGTGGTTCCTCCTTTAAAAGTTGCGTCATACTGCGGCACACCTTGCGTGCTGCCGCACCATTCTGTAGCGCGTCATTTAATTGTCAGCCATTTTTTCTGTTGCTGCAAGTTAGTGCTAGTTTGACAACCAGAGGGCATCTTTGAGAAGCATTTGATAGTCTTCCATATTGGCATTACCTGAGATGGGGAGGGCACATTCTGGGGAGGGCACATGGGAGACCGGGGTCAATTCCCCAACGGGGGGGAATGATTAGGTTGTCATTGTAAATAAGAATTTGTTCTATACTGATTACATATGTATTTCATAGTTGTGATGTCTTCACTATTATTCTACAATGTAGAAAATAGTAAAAATAAAGAAAAATCCTGGAATGAGTAGGTGTGTCTAAACTTTTGACTGGTACTTACTTACTTAATTTGATTAATATTATGGTGTTTCTATTCCATGAAAAATGAAAAACTCTCTGGGTTTCTGTTAAGATGGAACGGAAAGTATGACGCTGTACAACGTGACGCTCATAAATTCAGAGCATTGTCAGTTTGTAAATTCAGACCATTTCGCTCTCACGTTGTAGGGTTGATTTGAGCGTTCTGGCCTTACAACGGCAGTCAAGCACCCAAGCTAACATTGGCTAGCTTGCTAGCTACTTCCAGACACAAATGAGACCAATCTGACCATTTTACTTGCCCTAGCAGAGCTGGTTAGGCAGTTTTCGTGTTATCCAGAGTGTTGGTGACTGTAACTGTGCTACTGGAAACAATTTAATTACGCTTTTKTAGCCGAATTTTACTGACACCGGCCATATTCAATGGGTGTTGAGCGCTCATAAATTCATTATTCTGCACTCTGGTACTCAGACGAGAGTGCTCTGAAATCTGTGTAGATAGCCAGAGCATATTTACGAAAGCACCCGAATGTCCATTGAGAACACACAATGACAATACCATTTAGCTAAGCTAAGAATGACAGGAGTAATCAAGTCAATAAACATTGGGTAGTTAGATAGCCTATAGTTAATATACTGTCAAGATTGATGTATAACTACTAACGTTAGGCAGATAGCTAACATACCGGTAAATACTGCTGTAATGATATGCTATGTGGTTTGTAAGGACAGCATAGCTAACAAATTGTCAGCCATCATAACATGTAAGGTAACTTATTTGAAAAGTCATTACTTTATTRCATTGACTAGCAAGCTACCGCGCTCTATCGACTCTGTGGCTTGAGCATGCTTTTGGTGCACAGTCAATAGCGCGCTGGACTTCGGGCAAGAAGGTTGAGGGTTCGAAACCTGCTCCCTACTTGTTTCATTTGAAGWYGTGCACAATTATCAGTTTATTATTTGGTTTATATGCCCATTCATTGTCAGTTAGAGACACAGTAGTGCGTTGGGACCCAAAAGCATAATCAGTGCTCTAACTCCCCCTTGGTCATTAGGGCAAATCTGGTCTGTGATAGGACGTTTTTTTTCTCCACACCTAGCTCGGCTATTAGACTATTCTTTAGCAAATGTTTAATAGTCTATTGTTCAGCTATTAGCATCCCTCCCCAACTTTCAACGAATGGAAGTCTTTTTGTCGAGGGCATTTAGTTTTTTCAATCAAAAMTAATTTTTCTGAAAGCAACATTTTTATTTTCAATCAAAAATAATTGTTCTGAAAGGAAAATCAAGGCTTCAAAGTAAAACAAATGTTGCAATCAAATATTTTGTAATAGAGCGCAAATCTTTATGGATTTTATTCCACAAAAATATTTTGAGAACAAAAAATGTATTTGAAAACAAAATTCCAATTTAATTTTGCCACCAACCACCCTCCATTTTGGCAATTTTTTGAGTATCAGTTTGGCTATAACCAATACTGTTCAGCCTCTCTTTCTGACACAAAGGAAGTCATATCAGACACCTACAAAGAAGGACTGTGTGATGATGGCATCTCAGGTAAGCAGAACTGGGCATTCTTCCGTCAAACTTTTACACAGCTAGTAGTTAGCTCCTAAGATTCAGTGTCGGTTCATAACATTGTACTACATTACATACATACATACATACTGTAGAATCTCAAGCTAACCAAAAGCATTTAGCTAACCAAAAGCATTTAGCATTTAACTGTCTTTCATGGCAACTCATAAGCAGGCCATGTCCTCTTTGTTTCATAGTCGATACAGTATATAATCATATTTCATGACAGTGTAACGGTTAGCTTTTTTTAACGGAAGGATGAAAGAACACAATATGTCTGTCAGGGAATGCCATTCTGATATGTCAGATGAAGAGGTAGACCAGAAAGTCAGCGCCATTAAGGCAAGGATGCCCCATGCGGGCTTTAGAATGGTCAAAGGAAGTCTCAGAGCAATGGGCCATTGTGTACAATGGCGAAGAGTTA
>NC_036875.1:1148357-1167267 GCF_002910315.2 Salvelinus sp. IW2-2015 | reverse complement strand
TAGACGCGGTGACCGTCGACCGCCGAACACCGCGGACAAGGAGAGGCAACGACTTCGGCAGAAGTCGTGACATTACCCCCCCCTGACGCGCGGGCGTCCAGCGCGCGTCGACACCGGGCTCGGGGACGACGCTGGAGGGCGAGGTGCAGGGCGATCCGGATGGAGGCGGTGGAATTCTTTTAACATGGAAGGATCTAAAACGTCCTCCAACCGGACCCAGCATCTCTCTCCTCCGGCCCGTCCCCTCCCAGTCCACGAGGTACTGAAGGCCCCTCGCCGACGTCTCGAAAACCAAAATGGATCGAACAGAATACGCCGGGACCCCTCGATGTCTAGAGGAGGTGGAGGAACTTCACGCACTTCAGCCTCCTGGAGCGGGCCAGCACCACCGGCCTGAGGAGAGACACATGGAACGAGGGGTTAATACGGTAATTAGTGGGCAGTTGTAACCTATAACATACCTCGTTCACTCTCCTCAGGACTTTAAACGGCCCCACAAACCGCGGACCCAGCTTCCGGCAGAGCAGGCGGAGGGGCAGGTTTCGGGACCGGTCTTCTAGCCATCATCGATCCATTTTTCATTTTCCATTGGTTTTGTCTTGTCTTCCCACACACCTGTTTTCAATCCCATCCATTACCTATTGTGTATTTAACCCTCTGTTTCCCTTTATGTCTTTGTCAGAGATTGTTCGTTGTCAAGTGTTGTGTTGATTGTGTATAGGTGTGCGACGGGTCTTCGTACCCAGATTTGTTTTATGTTTTTCCCGTGAGTGTTATGGAGCAGATTACTGGGACTTTAATTAAAGTACTCCATTCTACACTCTATTTGACTCTCCTGCGCCTGACTTCCCTGCCACTTATACACGCCATTGTGACATCTGTGCTGTATTGACGTATCCTGAAAATGACATCTGCTGCTTTAGATTGAACGGTCATATCTCAGTTATTGTTTTCATATCTACAAAAAATATGATATTTTCTTAACTTTCAGAGTGCGAGCTGATCAAGTGTTCGAAAATGTAGATATTGCCAGATGTTAACTGTCCGAGGAACAGGCYGTGGAAGCTTTATTACTGGCAAAAGTGTCCATAACCAGAGGTAATTAAACTGTTCTGTGTTCTTTTTCTCTCTTCATCTCTGCCTGTCTTGTTGTACATGGAACCTGTCTCACATGCAGTTTGGAGGAAGAAGGATACCTTGACCTGTCAAATTCTATCCACCACTTCTGTTTGGGATATGTCTTCCTACCTCGTCTGCGTGCAGATCTGCAGCATTTCACAGAGCGTTGGAATAATCACCCTTTAAGTACAGAGGTGAACCTGACACCTCACCAGCTGTAGCATATCGGAATGCTCCAAACACCTGTGCACATTTTTGTTTTGCCTTAGCACTATACAGCGGATTCAAATTATCAAGTCATCATCAAGCTTCAAGTGATATTCACAGTTGAAGTCGAAAGCTTACATACACCTTAGCGAAATACATTTAAACTCAGTTTTTCACAATTCCTGACATTTAAGCCAAGAAAAAATTCCCTGTCTTAGGTCAGTTAGGATCACCACTTTATTTTAAGAATGTGAAATGTCAGAATAATAGTAGAGAGAATGATTTATTTTAGCTTTTATTTCTTTCATCACATTCCCAGTGGGTCAGAAGCTTACATACACTGAATTAGTATTTGGTAGCAATGCCTTTAAATTGTTTAACTTGGGTCAAACGTTTCGGGTAGCCTTTCAGAAGCTTCCCACAATAAGTTGGGTGAATTTTGGCCCATTCCTCCTGACAGAGCTTGTGTAACTGAGTCAGGCTTGTAGGCCTCCTTGCTCGCACACGCTTTTTCAGTTCTGGCCACAAATTTTCTATAAGATTGAGGTCAGGGCTTTGTGATGGCCACTCCAATACCTTGACTTTATTGTCCTTAAGTTGCCACAACTTTGGAAGTATGCTTGGGGTCATTGTCCATTTGGAAGACCCATTTGCGACCAAGCTTTAACTTCCTGACTGATGCCATCTATTTTGTGAAGTGCACCAGTCCCTCCTGCAGCAAAGCACCCCCATAACATGATACTGCCAACCCCGTGCTTCACGGTTGGGATGGTGTTCTTCGGCTTGCAAACCTCCACCTCTTTGCTCCAAACATAACAATGGTTATTATGACCAAAAAGTTATATTTTTGTTTCATCAGACCAGAGGACATTTCTTCAAAAAGTATGATCTTTGTCCCCATGTGCATTTGCAAACTGTAGTCTGGCTTTTTTATGGTGGTTTGGAGCAGTGGCATCTTCCTTGCTGAGCGGCCATTCAGGTTATGTCGATATAGGACTCGTTTTACTGCGGATATAGATACTTTTGTATCTTTTTCCTCCAGCATCTTCACAAGGTCCTTTGCTATTGTTCTGGGATTGATTTGCACTTTTTGCACCAAAGTACGTTCATCTCTAGGAGACAGAATGCGTCTCCATCCTGAGCGTTATGACGGCTGCGTGGTCCCATGGTGTTTATACTTGTGTACTATTGTTTGTACAGATGAACGTGGTACCTTCAGGCATTTGGAAATTGCTCCCAATGATGAACCAGACTTGTGGAGTTCAATTTTATTTCTGAGTTCTTTGCTGATTTCTTTTGATTTTCCCATGATGTCAAGCAAAGAGGCACTGAGTTTGAAGGCAAGCCTTGAAATACTTACACAGGTACATCTCCAATTGACTCAAATTATGTCAATTAGCCCATGACATGCCTTTCTGGAATTTTCCAAAGCTGTTTAAAGGCACAGTCAACGTAGTGTAATGTAAACTTAATGACCCACTTATACTGAATTATAAGTGAAATAATCTGTCTTTAAACAATTGTTGGAAAAATGACTTGTGTCATGCACGAAGTAGATGTCCTAACCGATTTGCCAAAACTATAGTTTTTTAACAAATTTGTGGAGTGGTTGAAAAACAAGTTTTAATGACTCCAACCTAAGTGTATGTAGACTTCTGACTTCAACTGTATGTCCATTAATGACATCATCTTCTATTGTTTGTCCTCATGTGTCTGTTTTTCAGCATAAAGTAGTATGTATGTTTGAGGGATTTAAATTATGGGATTTCTGTTTTGAATTTGGCGCCCTGCAGTTTCACTGGCTGTTGAAGAGGTGGGACGCTAACGTCTCACGTACCCTAGAGAGGTTAACCTCAAACAGAAATCTCATAATTAAAACTCCTCAAACATACAAGTATTTTACACCATTTTAAAGATAACCTTGTTGTAAATCCAGCCACAATGTCCGATTTCAAAAGGCTTTACGACGAAAGCACAACAAACGATTATGTCAGTTCAGTACCTAGTCACAGAAAAACACAGACATTTTTCCAGCCAAAGAGAGGAGTCACAAAAAGCAGAAATAGAGATAAAATTAATCACTAACCTTTGATGATCTTCATGTGATGACACTCAAAGGACTTCATGTTACACAATACATGTATGTTTTGTTCGATAAAGGTCATATTTATATCCAAAAATCTTAGTTTACATTGGCGCGTTATGTTCAGTAATGTTTTGCCTCCAAAACATCCGGTGATTTTGCAGAGAGCCACATCAATTTACAGAAATTCTCATAATAAACATTGATAAAAGATACAAGTATTATACATGGAACTTTAGATTAACTTCTCCTTAATGCAACCGCTGTGTCAGATTTAAAAAAAAACTTTAACCTCTACATCACCCTCCCGGATCCCGGATCCTCCTCATCAAAAAAGCTGATTAGCATAGCCTAGCATAACGGGACAGGGATATCATATAATATAATTTTCATGAAATCACAAGTCCAAGACACCAGATGAAAGATACACATCTTGTGAATCCAGCCATCATTTCCGATTTTTTAAATGTTTTACAGCGAAAACACAATATGTATTTCTATTAGCTAACCACAATAGCCAAACACACAACCGCATATTTTCACCATGTTTCCACCGCATAGGTAGCTTTCACAAAACCGACAAAATAGAGATAAAATGAATCACTAACCTTGAACAACTTCATCAGATGACAGTCTTATAACATGTTATACAATACATTTATGTTTTGATGCAAAAATTTGCATATTTGAGGTATAAATAGTAGTTTTACATTGCAGCCACCATCACACAATAGCACCCAAGCAGCCAGAAATAATTACAGAGAGCAACGTGAATAACATAAATACTCATTCATAAAACATTATGAAAAATGCATGGTGTACAGCAAATGAAAGATAAACATCTTGTGAATCGCAGCCAATATTTCCCGATTTTTTTAGTTTGTTAACAGGCGAAACACACATATAGAATTTCGTATTAGCATACCGACATTCAGCCAGAACAGCTGGACACGAGATATGTTAGTTCACGCGCAAAGAGTAGCTTTTCCCGCAAGAAACAGCAATAGAGTATAAAATGTAATACTAACCTTTGGACAACTTCAAATCAGATGACAGTCTCTATAACATCGTTATACAATACATTTATGTTTGTGTCCGAAATGTGCCATGATGTTAGAGCTGCAATCGTGGTTATTAGACTTGTGAATAGTACTAGCAACATTTCCCAAGAATGTCCGAGATATTATGGATACACTCACGCTAATCGTACCAAAAATCATCAAAACTTTACATAAAAAATACTTGTTGTATGGCAAGATGAAAAGATACACTGGTTCTTAATGCAACCTGTGTGTTACCATTTTTAAAAAATAACTTTACCACGAACGATACGAGCTTGGGTTATGTGGAGACAGTGCTCCCCAATTCGTTGGGGGGATACGGCGCAGAACGTCGAACGTAGGCTGATGCATCGGTACATATACCACGATCTTCCTGAAATAACAGTAAAGGATCCAGGACTAGAATCGCTAAATGTTTTGCTTACTTTTGCGTGAGCTTGCCAAGTCAGAATGTGCCTATTCCAGCGAATAATCGTGTGGTTTGGTTTTAGAATGTCCAATTTCAGCAACCTTGGCTGCAATTTGTGGCGACATTCCCATCCCTGTCTGTGAGCGGCAAGATACGAAAATTTCGCAAAAGTCCCCATTAAACTGTTGAATACAACTTGATATAAAACGTACGGTTTGAAAAACCTACTTTAAGGATGTTTTTCGTATATGTAATCCAATAAACCAGAGGCCGTAGATATTCCGCCGTGTAATCACTGAAACGCTTTTTCAGGAGAACATTCGAGCTCCCCGCGCGCCGTCGGAACGACAAAAGAAAATACCGACCTGTCAATACTCACAAACTGCTTATTCGGCCTCAGATGCAAGGCTAGACACCCCATTTCGCACTGTCACTGCTAGTTGACATCTAGTGGGAAGAGCGTATGAAGTTTCATACATGCAAATCTATAATAAAGGGCCAGTTGAATAGGCAGGCCCTGAAAAGAGCCTCGTTGTTCGAATTTTTCACTTCCTGGTCATAGAGTTTGATGCCAAATTGAGTTCTTGTTTATTTACACAGATATAATTCCCAAAATACGTTTTATAGAAAACTGTCAGAGTTGTTTTCTTCCAATAATGATAATAATATGGATGATGTATAGTTCTAAGAACAGAAGTAAAGATGGCCGCTTTAAATTGGGCACCGATTTTTTCCAAACGTGAAAACGAGCCCCCCATATTGACAATACGTTTTGAAGCTACCTCTCTGTCATGAGCTGTCCCTCAGTCCGGAGGAGTTTCCTCAGTCTAGGTGGGGACCTTTGTGAAGGTTCCTAGGCCAAGGTCGGCGCGAGCGGGTCGCCACTCGAAAGGACGCTATGGAGGGAGACAAAGACCATGGTGGAGTGTAGGTGGCAGGGGATCCTTGTCCAGCGGCACCGCCACGTGGACAGATGCCCACCCAGACCCTCTATGAGTTTTTAGTGGTGCGTTCGGAGTCCCACACCTCAGGAGGGGGGTACTGTCACGTTCTGACCATAGTTGCTGTGTGTTTTACTTGTTTTAGTGTGTGGTCAGGACGTGCAGAGCTACGGTGGGGTATTCTATGTTGTGTGTCTAGTTTGTCTGTTTCTATGTTTAGCCTAATATGGTTCTCAATCAGAGGCAGGTGTTGTTCGTGTTGTCTTTGAATGGGAAATCAATATTTTAGGTGCTTTGTTTTATGTTGGGGTTTGTGAGTGGTTGTCTTCTGTCTTTGTGTTCTGCACCAGATAGGACTGTCTCGGTTTTCACATTTGTTATTTTGTATTTTGTATAGTGTTCACGTTATCGTCTTTTTGTTTATTAAACATGTTGAACACTAGCCGCGCTGCATTTTGGTCCTCTCCTTCACCAACGGAAGAAAACCGTTACATCGGTGGTTGACTGTGTTGGCTCTATCCATGCTACTTGTTCGTGTGGGTGAAGCTGGCCCTGTCAACACGTGGGTAAAGTTTGTTCGAGACTTAGGTAGAAAAGTGTCCCCAAATGGGAATGCGGTGTTAATTTTGTCTAAACCCAAATCCATGAGAGAGTTGTTTGGTTCAATGAGTATACCAATGGCAGGGAACACCATGCCTGGTTTAATGGTATTGGCTTTACCTGCCTCCTATGATGAATACTATGATTCCACTGGTGTTGACCCCAACTATGACCCTCTTGCTTGCCCAACTGACCCAGAGGATAATCACTATACTACCTATATGTGAATGGTTAAAAGTTCCAGATGTCTAACGTCGATTTCTGTACATGGTTATATGAGGCTAGGTAGTCTCAAAGGGTCGGGTGTGGGGCTACACCAGTGCCATGATTACTGTATAGATGTGATAACCTTTGTATGCTTGCAATGTGCAATGATGGGAGAGTACTGGGTAAGTGGAGATGTACTGCTTTAGTTCTCAGGCTGAGAATTGTCTGCACCTGYTGATAGTCACGCAGGCTCAAGGCCAAGATAGTAGAGTGAGAAACCACAGTCTAGACATGTTCTTCTCAACTTAGATACTTTGTATCTAATCCAATGCAACAATGTTAAGATATGATTGACGTTAGGTTGTTGTCTCCTGTTTCGCCACACAGATCTTTACTATAGACTACTGAGGTATTATTTATGTGAATCTCTGTCTGCAATTGCATTTTATTACTAAAGAGTTTTATATCAAGGTTCCTGTGTCTGTGTCATCTATCTGGAAGACTGATTGTTAAAGGAAACTAACATCACCCCATGCAAAGGACCACCCTAACAGCCCCTTAGTTCCAGTGAAGGGAAATCTACAGCATAAAATGTTTCATAATTTTAATGACATTCTAGATGATTCTGTGCTTCCAACTTTGTGGCAACAGTTTGGAGAAGGCCTTTTCCTGTTTCAGCATGACAATGCCCTCATGCACAAAGTGAGGTCCATACAGAAATTGTTTGTCGAGATCGGTGTGGAAGAACTTGACTGGCCTGCACAGAGCCCTGACCTCAACCCGATCAAACACCTTTGGAATGAATTGGAATGTTGACTGAGAGCCAGGCCTAATAACCCAACATCAGTGCCTGACCTCACTAATTGTAACGGCTCTCGTCGAAAGGAGTGGACCAAAGCGCAGCGTGGAAAGTGTTCATGATATTTATTTTCAAAAAACAGTCAAACAAAATAACCAAAGTGAAAACGAMAGCGCACAGTTCTGTAAGGCAAAATAAACTATACAGAAAACAAGATCCCACAAACTCAAACGGAAAATGACAACTTATATATGATGCCYAATCAGAGACAAYGATAGACAGCTGCCTCTGATTGGGAACCACACTCGGCTAAAACAAAGAAATAGAAAACATCGAGTTTCCCACCCGAGTCACACCCTGACCTAACCAAAAATAGAGAATAATAGGGATTTCTAAGGTCAGGGCGTGACACTAATGCTCTTTTAGCTGATTGGAAGCAAGTCCCTGCAGCAATGTTCCAACATCTAGTGGAAAGCCTTCCTAGAAGAGCAAAGGCTTTTATAGCAGCAAAGGTGGGACCAACTCCATATTGATGCTCATGATTTTGGAATGAGATGTTCGACATGCAGGTGTCTACATACCTTTGGTCATGTAGTTTACAACCTTAATTTTCCATTGCGATACTCAGTGATGAAATCAAACCTCTGGAGTCGGATAGACCAGCGAATGAGACATTTGTTGGTCTTGCCTGATGCCAGAACCCACTGCAGAGCAGCATGGTCTGTGACAACGGTAAAGACATTCACCTCCAAATAGTAGCTCTATTTCTCCAGAGCTCAGACCACAGCAAAGCACTCCCGTTCAGTCGTTGAATAATTCCTATCTGCGGAATTAAGGGTGTGGCTTGCATAGGCAAGAACCTCTTCTGTCCTGTTTGTTGCGCCAAGATTGCTCCAAATCCTGTTTGACTTGCATCTGCGTACACTATGAAATGATTATTCAGGTTCGGATGTCTAAGCACTGGAGAAGTGGTGATACTTAAAAAAAAACATTTTTCAAATGTGTTATGGCATGCATGAGTCCATTGAAACATCACACCATTCTTAAGGTGGTCGAGTGGTTCGGCGACCTTTGAAAAGTCAGGCACAAACCTGTGGTACCGTCCAGCCATACCCAGGAAGTGCTGAACAGCCTTCAGGGATGTGGGAATAGGGAACTCCTGCACTGCTGCAACTTTGGCTGGATCTGCATGGAAACCTTCTGCATTAAACACATGACAAAGGGACTTGAGTTCAGGAAGGCAGAAATTATACTTCTTCAAGATCAGGGTCAAACCTTCAGCCTTTAGTCTGTCGAAGACGGAATGTATGTCTTGCAGATGATCAGATACAGAGGAGAAGTAAATTATGTAATCCAGATACACCAGAAATTGTTTTGTTGCTGGAGCATTCTTCAAACCAAAAGGCATGACTTTGAAGGAGTACAAACCAGCAGGGGTGACGAAGGCAGTCTTGTCCTGACTGGCGGGATCCATTGCCACCTGTCAATATCAACTGTTCAGATCTAGATTACTGAAGATGGTTGCCCCATCAGATGTTCGGTAGAGTTTAGGCATTGCTTTCTGTTATGGCATTCGGCTTCCTGTAGTCTAAACAGAATCAATATCCACCATCTTTCATTGGAATCAGGACGACCTGAGAAGCCCTTCCGGAAAAGGAAGGTTTCACAACTCCATTAGCCAACATGCTCTCGAGCTGTTCATTTCAGAATTGCCAGTTTGGCAGGGGACAGCTTGTAGGATGCTGCTTAATGGGGACTGCGAGGTAGAGATGTTGTGTTTGAAGACCGTTGTTCAGCTGGGTGTAAGAGTACAGACCTCATCATTCATCTCCAACATCTGGGAGAGCTGCCACCTCTCGTCATCTGACAGACATGCCTGTTCCACTGCTTGATCAGCATCAGGTTTGCTGGTGACCGGGAAGGGTCAAATTCCAGCCAATAGAGATGGTCAGTCCACTGTCCAGGCCAAAGACCACAGCAAATATAAGGCACGGATCTGGAAGAATAGCCACAGGACGGGTGATAATCTCATCATGCAGCTTTATCTCCATATCAGCCCAGCCCAAGGGATTGGTCGGTTCTCCATTGGCCAAGTACAATGGTCCTTCCTCCCAGGTTCGAAGCTCTTCATGCGGTAATGCCATCTTTATCCACAGGTACTCCTGCATCAGGGTGTAAGTTGCTCTTGTGTCTATTATAGACATCCCTTTCCAGTTCCTAACAGTCATGGGAACACACAATTGTTGCAGTATAGGAAAAATAGAGCTAGGTGAGCTGTCTGAAGGCTTCATGGTTGGCATTGAGGCCGACCCAATTGAATACAAGCCACCAGGCCTATCTAGACTATCTGTCTTCTGTCCTTTCTGACCTTTTTTTGAATCCTGACACTGGCCATAGAGAGGGCAGGAACCTGGAGGATATTGGAACTTACATCTCCAGCACATCACTTTACATTTTTTCTTGGTTCTTGGGAAAAAAACTACTGAGATGGTTTTGTTCCCCTGGCAAGGTGGGAAACAACGTTCTTGAGAATCAGTTTGACCACCTCCTGCTCAGTAATGTCAGCCTTCCATCTCCTACATAGAACTAGATAGGAGAAGGCAAAGTTCGGTGCTGGCTCCGCTTCACCCTGGACTGTGTTACAATCCCGTTCCGCCAGTTCATAGTCCTCTGAGAGGAGGGCTGAGAGGAATAGTTCCTGAAACTCCTCCCAGGTTGACACCTGTTCACAGGCTATCTCCCACCAGTATCTTGCTGTACCATGGAGAACACTGCCGGAGGGTGGCAAGAACCTCCAAGTCAGTAAGCAGTAAGGTGTCTGTTAGAAAGGAAATCATCTTAAATGGGAAGAGCAGAGGATCAGCATCCTCTTCTGGGCTGCCAAAAGTTGGGGAAATGAGCTTGGCTAGGGGTCTTGGTGAAACTGGACTTCTGTTGTTTAACAGTGTCTTCAGAGKTTTTTTTTCGAGCACTACCTGTTCCTATTCCGTAATAGCATAGCCAGTGGCAGAAGTAAATACTGAGGGAGGTGCATATGATTTGTCCAGAAGGGAAAACCACTGCATTACCTCCTGGTGCAGCTCCTCCAGTTGAAGGTCTGAGGCCTTCTGTGGTTGTTCTGTCTCGTTAGATGTCTCCTTTTGAGATTATTCAATCATAAATAAAATTTCCCCTGTGAGAGAGTTCTTCATGTCCTCAATAACATATTTCAGGTGAGCACACACTTCATTCATAACAGAGGCTGAAGCCTCTGCTCTCTGTTTTTRTTCCTACTCAAGATAGGTCATGACTAGATGATGTTTAGTTTCTATGAGTGTTTTGAAACTGTGCCCTGGAACATCCTGCTTCAGAGAATCTGGAAAATTATTCTTTCTCTGAACAGTTTCCTCAGAGACAAGCCTCAGCTGCACATCTTTCTGATGGGTCTCCAAACTTTAACTAAGAGTTYGAATGGCATGGTCCTGCATTGTCAAACTATTAATGGTGTGTGTCCATTGTTGTTCCTTTTTTCCAGTCAGCTGAGTCACCTCTCCCAGTCTGTCTGGGCAGTGTACCAGGAAGAGATTGAGGGGAGGGTAATGATGAGGATAAGGGACAGTGCTATCCAGAAGCCTGGGGATAAGGGTCAGTGCTATCCAACTCCATTACACAATCGAGTCCTTCCACAATGACAGAACCCAGGTCATAATTTCCATTAGGCATGTCCACATTGACACAGTATGGGGTTCCAATAAAATACATGATTCAACAACTGTGTGTGTGGTGTGTTCATGGGTGCTTTTCTCAATGGGTCCCCAGGGTCCCTGTTCGGGWGGCAGTTAGAAAAGGGGTAAAGCTAAAGATTTTGGTCCCKCTTTAAATTACGTTTAATGTCTAACAAATAGGGTTTATAAATGTGACATAACTGTGACATAATCACCAATGTCAAATGTGACAYAACCCACTATGTAGAATATGATATAAACATTTGCTTTGTGAAGGGTGACAGTGTGCTGAAGGATGGCATACTCTCTAAAGGGATGTCATGTTAGTCACATTACACCTCATCTTGTTCCCAGACACATCCACGTAAATGTGCAGATGGTCTGGTGGACCAACGCATCAAACATGGTCTTCATTAGTTAAGGTTAGGTTTAAAAACACATTTTAGGAAGATAAATTGTGGAAATGGGTTGGGTTTAGCAATAATTGTGACTTTTTGACTGTATGGTCACCCGTGACCTTAAATGTTTCAATGGTTTTAACTTGTTTTATTATGCGTTTTGAATTTAATGTAGTGACGATGACRAATACTTTACTCAGTAAGGTCACTCCTATATAATTCTATGGTCACTCCCACTAAGGCCAACTTTGAAATGTTGATATCCCAGGCKTATWTGTGCTGTGTGTGCAATAGCCTGGGGACGACGTTACGCCAAGAAACACTAACCTTGAAGAAAGCACCAACCTAAATAAATTGAAAGTGTCTTTCTTCTGGAACCAAGTTACATGTTCCCCATTACACAAACACCCACACAACATGAACGAGCCATACCGTGCGGTGCTGGGCCCAGTCAGGTCTTTGACACATTCACCCRYYCCCCWSYKRAARRWYMRSCMMMAAAWKKTKGSMMCMWTKRTAACAGGTTGTATTCAAGCGCTGGTCTCCAGCRTGGGAACAGAAGWKGAATACCTRGTGCGRYAGTCTCARGTTGGACTAATAATCAGCAGAACGTTAATAACCTATTTATTAACAACTTTATGTCRTTTCCTGTAATACTTAGTTTGAAGTGAGACACCTTCGGTCATTCATAACACATCCATAAAGACTCTATATCTCATGACGCTGTACTTACTATAAAGTCAGATACCTTTGGTCATTCATGACGCATACATAAATGCCTTCTATCATATGACTCTGAAYTTACCATAATGTCAGACCCATTTGGTCATTCATAACACATACATAAAGGCTTAATGATGTAATCACAAATGTATCAAGAYTTAGAGAATTATCACTAAAAGYTAAAACAAATGTTTAACACATGTTTAATCCATACATTGCCTTTTATCAAATCAAATCACATTTTATTGGTCACATACGCATGGTTAGCAGATGTTAATGCAAGTGTAGCGAAATGCTTATTTGTACATGTGTAAAACAAGACAAATACCTGAAGTTTCAAAAAGTCCAGCAATGYAATTACATTGAACATTGTAGAGGGCTGTGAAWAGTGTAGCTTGTCCCTGAGCTRCCAGACAAATGGTCCTTTCCTCTCTTCCTGCTGGAGGTACTTACTGCATGTTGGTTCCAACCTTAAAAGTAACAACAAAGAAAGTTAGTAGGTCTGATAGTAAATGCCTTTGTCACACCATCTAGATACGGCCATTTCTGTGCTGCGCCAGTAACACTAAATGGGAAGATTGGTAAACTCCATTCAATTTGTATTATTATATTCCTCTTTAATTTACAAATGTCATAACGTGACTATGAGATATGGCTGTATCTCGGGGGATTTGTATTAAGCTGAGTCTGCTAGCTAGCTAAATTCCGTCTAGTTAGAAATTGCTGTGAATTTCAGAAATTTTTAAAATTGAAGTCCCCCACGTAATAGTACAAAAGTGTCAATAACCATTCATTGTATATTGTATGAAGAACAATTGTCTAAACATTAACAATGATTCATATTTGTTCTTATTTAAGTGACATCTGCATTAAGTCTGGGTTTTAAAAYATGTTCCAAGGTCAAATAAATGCCTGTAATGTGAATCACTGTCACTTGAATATAATGGTTTAGAGCAAGAACTATTCTGGTTTCCACAGGTAAGGTATGTTGGGTCTGTAGAATGTATAAAATCAAACAAATGTTTGTCACGCCCTGGCCTTAGTATTCTTTGTTTTTTATTATTTAGTTAGGTCAGGGTGTGACATGGGGAATGTTGTGTGTTTGGGTGGTTATATGGTAAAGGGGTGTTGGGTTGTTGTATGGGTTTGTGTTGTAGTGAATGTTTCTAGGTATGTCTATGGTTGAGTGTATGTTCTAGGTATGTCTATGGTTGCCTGATGTTGTTCTCAATCAGAGACAGATGTCTTTCATTTTGTCTCTGATTGGGAGCCATATTTAAGGCAGCAATAGGCATCATGCATTTGTGGTAATTGTCTATGTCTGTGTCTATGTTGCATGTTTGCACTTAGTCGTTTATAGCTTCACGGTCGTCTGTTTGTTGGTTTGTTTCTTTTGTTCATCTTCTATAAAAGAGAAGATGTATTTTTCACACGCTGCGCCTTGGTCTCTCTCTCTCCCCTTTGACGATCTGACAATGTTATTTGTCACATCCATGAATACAACAATACCGTGAAATGATTACTTACAAGCCCTTAACCAACAATGTAGTTTTATGAAAATAGAGTTAAGAAAATATTTACTAAATAAACCTATGTAAATTAAAAAGAAATAAATAACACAATACATAAACAATAATGAGGCTATATACAGGGGTACCGGTAATTGAGTCAATGTGCGGGGGTACAGGTTAGTCGAGGTAATTTGTACATGTAGGTAGGGGTAAAGTGACTACGCATAGATAATAAACAGTGAGTAGCAGCAATGCAAATAGTCTGGCTGGCCATTTTATTAATTGTTCAGCAGTCTTAAGGCTTGGGGGTAGAAGCTGTTAAGGAGCCCTTTGGACCTAGACTTGACACTCCGGCACCGCTTTCCGTGGTAGCAGAGAGAACAGTCTATGACTTGGGTGACTGGAGTCTTTGACAAATTTTGAGCCTACCTCTGGCTGGCAGGAAGCTTGGCCCCAGTGATGTACTGGGCTGTACACACTACCCTCTGTAGCGCCTTACGGTCGGATGCTGAGCAGTTGCCATAACAGGCGGTGATGCAACTGGACAGGATGCTCTCGATGGTGCAGCTGTAGAACTTTTTGACGATCTGAGGACCTACACCAAATCTTTTCAGTCTTCTGAGGGGGAAAAGGCATTACTGTGCCCTCTTCACAACTTTTGGTGTGTTTGGACCATGATAGTTTGTTGATGATGTGGACACCAAGGAACTTGAAACTCTCGACCTGCTCCACGACAGCCCTGTTGGCCCTACTTTTCCTGTAGTCYCTGACCATCTCCTTTGTCTTGCTCACGTWGAGGGAGAGGTTGTTGTCCTGSCACCACACTGCCAAGTATCTGACCTCCTCCCTATAGGCTGTCTCATCATTGTCGGTGATCAGGCCTACCACCGAWGTGTATTCAGCTAACATAATGAGGGTGTTGGAGTTGTGCTTGGCCACACAATTGTGGGTGAACAATGAGTAAAGGAGGGTACTAASCACGCACTCCTGAGGGACCCCATGTTGAGAATCAGTGTGGCAGATGTGTTGTTGCCTACCCTTACCACCAGCCCGTCAGGAAGWCCAGGATCCAGTTGCAGAGKGAGGTGTTTTGCCTATTTGGTGGTTTGTCTGAGGCCATAGCGGGATTTATTTTAAGCGTCCAGATTACTGTCCCACTCCTTGAAAGTGGCAGCTCAAGCCTTTARCTCGGTGTAGATGTTGCCTGTAATCCATAGCCTCCAGTGCATTCGGAAAGTAKTCAGACCCCGTAACTTTTTACACATTTTGTTACGTTACAGCATTCTTATCAGTCTACACACAATACCCTATAATGACTAATCGAAAACAGGTTCTTCGAAAATTCAGACCCTTTGCTATGAGACTCGGAATTGAGCTCAGGTGCGTCCTGTTTCCATTGATCATCCTTGAGATGTTTCTACAATYTGATTGGAGTCCACCTTTGGTATATTCAATTGACTGAACATAATTTGGAAATGCACACACCTGTCTATATAAGGTCCCTCAGTTACCAGTGGATGTCAGAGCAAAAACAAAGCCATGAGGTCGAAGGAATTGTCCGTAGAGCGCCGAGACATGATTGTGTCGAGGCACAGATCTGGGGAAGGGTTGCCAGACGGAAGCCACTCGTCAGTAAAAGGCACATGACAGCCCACTTGGTGTTTGCCATAAGGCACCTAAAGGACTCTCAGAACATGATAAACATAATTCTCTGGTCTGATGAAACAAAGATTGAACTCTTTGGCCTGAATGCCAAGTGTCACGTCTGGAGGAAACCTGGCACCATCCCTAAGGTGAAGCATGGTGGTGGCAGCATCAGGCTGTGGGGATGTTTTTCAGTGGCAGGGATTGGGAGACTAGTCAGGATCGAGGGAACAATGAATGGAGCAAAGTACAGAGAGATCCTTGATGAAAACCTGCTCCAGAACGCTCAGGACCTCACACTTTCCAACAATGACCCTAAGCACACAGCCAAGACAATGCAGGAGTGGCTTCAGGACAAGTCTATGAATGTAGTTGAGTGGCCCAGCCAGAGCCTGGACTTGATCCCGATTGAACATCTCTGGAGATACCTGAAAAATAGCTGTGCTGCAACGCTCCCCATCCACCTGACAGAGCTTGAGAGGATATGCAGAGAAGAATGGGAGAAACTCCCCAAATACAGGTGTGCCAAGCTTGAAGCGTCATACCAAGAACACTTGAGGCTGTAATTTCTGCCGAARGTGCTTTAACAAATTACWGAGTAAAGGTTCTGAATATGTCAGTTAAATTGCAAAACATTCTAAAAACCTGTTTTTGTTTGTCATTATGGGGTATTGTGTGTAGATTGATACGGGGGAAAAAAMYAACAATTTAATMAATTTTAGAATAAGKTTGTTACCTAACAAAATGTGGAAAAAGTCACAGTCAGTAAGGCAAAACATCTTTGATTCTGACCGGGAATGTSAATCTGCAAGTTGATCTGAGGCTGTGTCAGTGTGTGGGGAAGAGAAATTATAATATCAACTCTGATATTTCATCTTCAAAACAATCCCAAAATCAAACAAAAAGTCAGTGTGTCCACTCACTAACGTAAAAGTTCCACTAGAAGTCTGTCAACTTTCTAAGAAGAGTGGAGACATGGGGGTTCACAGAGACAGGTTTCTTATGGATGAATCTTCCAGTCTTCTTGAGTGTATCCTTCCCTTTGCTGGCCTTTGTACCACTCTCTGGATTTATGCCGATGAAGCTCGYGAGACATTAAAACAAATACAACACAATATTTAGAGGACTGTAAACCATAACAATACAATTACAGCATTCGAGTGTGTGAGTGAAGAGATCTTGGGGGGGGGGCTAAAAGGGAGTGTGGCGAAGTCAGGAAGGAGACCTGCGCCTACTCCCTGTACTTACCGTGGAGAGCGAGAGTACGGGCAGACACCGTGTTACGCAGTAGAGCGCATGGTGTCTCCTGTACGTGTGCATAGCCCGGTGCGGTACATACCAGCTCCTCGTATCGGCCGGGCTAGATTGGGCATTGAGCCAGGTGCCATGAAGCCGGCTCAACGCGTCTGGTCTCCAGTGCGTCTCCTCGGGCCGGCATACATGGCACCAGCCTTACGCATGGTGTCCCCGGTTCGCCTACATAGCCCAGTGCGGGTTATTCCCCTCCCCGCACTGGTCGGGCTACGGGGAGATACAACCAGGTAAGGTTGGGCAGGCTCAGTGCTCAAGGGAGCCAGTACGCCTGCACGGTCCGGTATTTCCGGCGCCACCTCACCGCCTCAGCCCAGTACCACCAGTGCTTACACCACGCACCAAGCCTCCTGTGCGTCTCCAGAGCCCTGTTCCTCCTCCACGCACTAGCCCTGTGGTGCATGTCTCCAGCCCAGTACCACCAGTGCCTACACCACGCACCAAGCCTCCTTGTGCATCCTGTTGCTGTTTCCCGCACTAGCCTGATGGTGCGTGTCCTTAGCCGGTACCTCCAGTTCCGGTACCACGCACCAGGCCTACAGTGCGCCTCAGCCGGCCAGAGTCTGCCGTCTGCCCAGCGGCCCTGAACTGCCCGTCTGCCCAACGCCATCTGAGCTGTCCGTCTGCCAAGCGCCGCCTGCGCTGCCCGTCTACCAAGCACCGTCATAGCTGCCCGTCTGTCCCGAGCCTTCAAAGCGCCCGTCTGTCCCGAGCCTTCAAAGCCGTCCGTCTGTCCCGAGCCTTCAAAGCCGCCCGTCTGTCCCGAGCCTTCAAAGCCGCCCGTCTGTCCCGAGCCTTCAGAGCCGTCCGCCAGACAGGAGCCGCTAGAGCCGTCCGCCAGACAGGAGCCGCTAGAGCCGTCCGCCAGACAGGAGCCGCTAAAGCCGTCCGCCAGACAGGAGCCGCCAGAGCCTTCCGCCAGACAGGAGCCGTCAGAGCCTTCCGCCAGACAGGAGCCGCCGAGCCGTCCAGCCAGGCCAGCCAGAGCCGTCCAGCCAGGACCAGCCAGAGCCGTCCAGCCAGGACCAGCCAGAGCCGTCCAGCCAGGACCAGCCAGAGCTGTAACGAGCCATGAACAGCCAGAGCCGTCAGCGAGCCATGAGCAGCCAGAGCTGTCAGCGACCCATGAGCAGCCAGAGCCGTCAGCGAACCATGAGCAGCCAGAGCCGTCAGCGAGCCATGAGCAGCCAGAGCCGTCAGCGAGCCATGAGCAGCCAGAGCCGTCAGCCGTCCGGAGCTCCCGTCCCTCAGTCCGGAGCTCCCGTCCTCAGTCCGGAGCTCCCGTCCCTCAGTCCGGAGCTCCCGTCCCTCAGTCCGGAGCTGCCGTCCTTCAGTCCGGAGCTGCCGTCCTTCAGTCCGGAACTGCCGTCCTTCTGTCCGGAGCTGCCGTCCTTCAGTCCGGAGCTGCCCCTCAGTCCGGTGCTGTCCCTTATCCCGGTGCTGTCCTTATCCCGGTGTTGTCCCTTATCCCGGTGCTGTCCCTTATCCCGGTGCTGCCCTTATCCCGGTGCTGCCCCTTATCCCGGTGCTGCCCCTTATCCCGGTGTTGCCCCTTAATTTAGGTGGGTTTATTTTGGAGGGTGGTCATTGGGAGGGGGATACGGAAGCGGGGAGTGACTATTGGTGTGTGGGGACAGCGTCCGGAGCCGGAGCCGCCACCGTGGACAGATGCCCACCCAACCCTCCCCTTGAGGTTTAGTTTTGCGGCCGGAGTCCGCATCTCGGGGAGGGGGGTAATGTCACGTTCCTGACCTTGTTTTCCTTTTGTATAGTTGTGTTTAGTGGGTCAGGACATGAGCTGGGTGGGCAGTCTGTGTTGTTTGTTCTATGTTAAGTGTCATTGTTAAATTGACCTTGTATGGCTCTCAATCAGAGGCAGATGTTTGACGTTTCCTCTGATTGAGAACCATATATAGGTAGGTGTTTCACATTGTTTGTTGTGGGTGGTTGTCTTCCGTGTCTGTGTATGTCGCACCACACGGGACTGTTTCGTTTTCGTTCGTGTATGTAGTCTGTTCCTGTTCGTGCGTTCTTCGTATATTGTAAGTTCGTTTGTTCAGGTCTGTTGACTTCGTTTATTATTTTTGTAATTTCTCAAGTGTTCTTCGTGTTTCGTCTTTGTTTAAATAAATCATTATGTATTCATCACCTTGGTCCAATCTCTCACCTAAAGACGACCGTTACAACACTCTC
>NC_036875.1:1140543-1147017 GCF_002910315.2 Salvelinus sp. IW2-2015 | reverse complement strand
CCTTCTCTTGTTCTCAAACTATCACACTCACTCAGACTCTCTTCATTCACACACTCACACTCTGTCACGTTCCTGACCTTGTTTTCCTTTGTATAGTTGTGTTTAGTGGTCAGGACGTGAGCTGGGTGGGCAGTCTGTGTTGTTTGTTCTATGTTAAGTGTCATTGTTAATTGACCTTGTATGGCTCTCAATCAGAGGCAGGTGTTGTGACGTTTTCCTTGATTGAGAACCCTATATAGGTAGGTTGTTTCACATTGTTTGTTGTGGGTGGTTGTCTTCCGTGTCTGTGTATGTCGCACCACACGGGACTGTTTCGTTTTCGTTCGTGTATGTAGTCTGTTCCTGTTCGTGCGTTCTTCGTATATTGTAAGTTCGTTTGTTCAGGTCTGTTGACTTCGTTTATTATTTTGTATTTCTCAAGTGTTCTTCGTGTTTCGTCTTTGTTTAACAAAATCATTATGTATTCATCACCCGCTGCGCCTTGGTCCAATCTCTCACCTAAAGACGACCGTACAGAACCACCCACCTCAAAAGGACCAAGCAGCGTGTGAACAGCAACAGGACCCACCTACACAGGATTCTGGACATGGGAGGACGAATTGGATGGTAAGGGACCTTGGGCTCAACCTGGAGAATATTGCCGCCCACGTGAAGAGCTGGACGCAGCGAAAGCCGAGAGGCGGTGGTATGAGGAGGGCAGCACGGAGGCGAGGCTGGAAGCCTGTTACTCAAGCCCAAAATGTCTTGGGGGGGGGGCTAAAAGGGAGTGTGGCGAAGTCAGGAGGAGACCTGCGCCTACTCCCTGTACTTACCGTGGAGAGCGAGAGTACGGGCAGACACCGGGTTACAGCATAGAGCGCTGGTGTCTCCTGTACGTGTGCATAGCCCGGTGCGGTAACTACCAGCTCCTCGTATCGGCCGGGCTAGATTGGGCATTGAGCCAGGTGCCATGAAGCCGGCTCAACGCGTCTGGTCTCCAGTGCGTCTCCTCGGGCCGGCATACATGGCACCAGCCTTACGCATGGTGTCCCCGGTTCGCCTACATAGCCAGTGCGGGTATATCCACCTCCCCGCACTGGTCGGGCTACGGGGAGAATACAACCAGGAGGTTGGGCAGGCTCAGTGTCAGGAGAGTACGCCTGCACGGTCCGGTATTTCCGGCGCCACCTCACCCGCTCAGCCCAGTACCACCAGTGCTTACACCACGCACCAAGCCTCCTGTGCGTCTCCAGAGCCCTGTTCCTCCTCCACGCACTAGCCCTGTGGTGCATGTCTCCAGCCCCGTACCACCAGTGCCTACACCACGCACCAAGCCTCCTGTGCATCCTGTTGCGTTTCCCGCACTAGCCTGATGGTGCGTGTCCTTAGCCCGGTACCTCCAGTTCCGGTACCACGCACCAGGCCTACAGTGCGCCTCAGCCGGCCAGAGTCTGCCGTCTGCCCAGCGGCGCCTGAACTGCCCGTCTGCCCAACGCCATCTGAGCTGTCCGTCTGCAAGCGCCGCCTGCCTGCCCGTCTACCAAGCACCGTCATAGCTGCCCGTCTGTCCCGGCCTTCAAAGCCGCCGTCTGTCCCGAGCCTTCAAAGCCGTCCGTCTGTCCCGAGCCTTCAAAGCCGCCCGTCTGTCCCGAGCCTTCAAAGCCGCCCGTCTGTCCCGAGCCTTCAGAGCCGTCCGCCAGACAGGAGCCGCTAGAGCCGTCCGCCAGACAGGGGCCGCTAGAGCCGTCCGCCAGACAGGGCCGCTAAAGCGTCCGCCAGACAGGAGCCGCCAGAGCCTTCCGCCAGACAGGAGCCGTCAGAGCCTTCCGCCAGACAGGAGCCGCCAGAGCCGTCCAGCCAGGCCAGCCAGAGCCGTCAGCCAGGACCAGCCAGAGCCGGCCAGCCAGGACCAGCCAGAGCCGTCCAGCCAGGACCAGCCAGAGGTGTCAACGAGCCATGAACAGCCAGAGCCGTCAGCGAGCCATGAGCAGCCAGAGCTGTCAGCGACCCATGAGCAGCCAGAGCCGTCAGCGAACCATGAGCAGCCAGAGCGTCAGCGAGCCATGCAGCCAGAGCCGTCAGCGAGCCATGAGCAGCCAGAGCCGTCAGCCAGTCCGGAGCTCCCGTCCCTCAGTCCGGAGCTCCCGTCCCTCAGTCCGGAGCTCCCGTCCCTCAGTCCGGAGCTCCCGTCCCTCAGTCGGAGCTGCCGTCCTTCAGTCCGGAGCTGCCGTCCTTCAGTCCGGAACTGCCGTCCTTCTGTCGGAGCTGCCGTCCTTCAGTCCGGAGCTGCCCTCACGTCCGGTGCGTCCTTATCCCGGTGCTGTCCTTATCCCGGTGTTGTCCTTCCCGGTGCTGACACACACACTTACCTTTGAATAAACACCAGCATGTAAACAGCCTCTTCTTGGTATGAAAGGTTGAAAATGTAGTTAACATGCGGACAATGCTGTCAGGCCAGACAGGAAAGTAGGCTTTGTCGCCTCACATATGACTTGGCCTTCCACGCTGACCAGCAAGGATGCACTGGTCAGTGTTTCATCTCAAACCAAAGATTAATAAYAGTCAAACATTTACAATAAACATCTGTGCAGAAATAAGTGGTTCTCTACCTCAACCAACAACAGTTAGTTTGTGCTGAGGTAMAATAAAGATGACTTTCAAAGTGATTGTCACTGTGAGTGAGTGAGTGAGTAAGTGAGTGAGTGAGTGCCTTAAGTAACCTTCTGTTTTATGTAACCATACCAAATGCAACATATCATACTAATTTGAGTGTCCCAGATTTGCATTTACTATGTTACATCTAGTCTATGAGACCATGCTGGCTAACTAGCTACTTAACTTGCTTGCAAGCTAGCCAGCTGACGTTAACTAAGTAGCTAAGACAGATAGATGTTAGTTATAAAGAAAAATCATACAAATGTGTAGAGGACATGGCTGCTTTCTTGGCAATGTGTTGTTGTGAATTTACTTKTATTAATTTGATGACTGTTATTTATTTAATTAACTCATTAGGATTTGGGGCACCACAGAAGAAGTTGTTTAGAGAGTTACCATCTCCTGAATTAAACTTTATAAGGTCTTTACCTATAACATTGATAAACAGTCATCTTATTAATCATACCACACAAATTGGTTTAATAATTTGTTTTCAAGCTAACTAAATAATAACACAGAATACACACACACTTACATGAGACAAAGGTCCCATGTGGACTGATAAGATATGACAGCTTRTTACAACATAGATGGAGAGGGGGGAAGAGAGAGAGAAAAAGGACACTTATTGTGGATACATTCTAGGACTGTCCTCACATTAATCATATATCTTGCACACGAACCACCGCCCGTTTGGAATAAGAAATCATGAATGTATTTGTGTGTGAAATGACTTCGTTCGTTGTTTATCTCGTCAGAACCAAGCCTTCTTGGAAAGTTGTTGGCCTTCCAGCTGTATGGCTCTTATTGTTCAAAAGGGGTCTCCCCTTTCCCGTTTTCTACTGTTGTTCACTCTGGAAGATAACCAGCCATGTTGATGGTTCTCATTGGTGATGAGCGTAGTAGGATAGCCTCACTTAGATTCACCTTTCTCGATATCTGACTTAAAACATCTTAAGGATCGAACCCTTTTTTTCAATTTTCGCCTAAAATGACATGCCCAAATCTAACTGCCTATAGCTCAGGACCTGAAGCAAGGATATGYATATGCTTGATACCATTTGAAAGGAAACACTTTGAAGTTTGTGGAAATGTGAAATGAATGTATAAGAATATAACACATTAGAGCTGGTAAAAGATATACAAAGAAAAAAACATGCGTTTTTTTGTACCTGAAATGCAAGAGATCGGCCATAATGTATTATTTCAGCCCAGGCACTTTAGATTTTGGCCACTAGATGGCAGCAGTGTATGTGCAAAGTTTTAGACTGATCCAATGAACCATTACATTTCTGTCCAAATTTTGTATCAAGACTGCCCAAATGTGCTTAATTGGTTTATTAATAACTTCTCAAGGTCATAACTGTGCACTCTCCTCAAACAATAACRTGGTATCTTTCCATGTAATAKATACTGTAAATTGGACAGTGCAGTTAGAWAAAAAAWAWWTTWARGKTTYYKSSRAWWWYMGRWWWKKYYWWKKYCYKGGRAAWKKTYYTKKTWMYTWMMAMCYYMWKSYWAWWRSKKTWRSCYWMSKTWRSYYMAMCSKYCCSSSGGGGRMCCMMCSRWYCYKKWRRRSKTTTWARRMMRSYWAWYMRSYKKTKKWRKTWWTKKYYWARGKKRRSYTYYYSSCYYYTYCYYSKKKTTKGTATTCAGGATTTGGACCACGCTAGACATGAGCTGCAGCKCTTCGTCTCTCTTGTCTAAAGGAAGGTTAGTTTATTTCTTCACCTCGTGTTGAGTTTCAGAGTTTCAACCATTTAAAACATGTAGCTCTCGCCTCACGTTTCCTGGTTTAAAGGTTGATTCCTCTTCCAAGYCTTTATGCACTCTTGGTAAAAAGGGGTGCTCCGTCATGCTGACAAGCTCTCTGAYCTCCCTCGTGGCGTGGCTAYTTAATGTGCAAAGGATATGATTAGAAGTTCTCTTATGACTCTTAAAATCACATTCATATCTTAACAAAAAAACATTCATMATTTTGTYATATCATTTGCACAACGTATTGGATGGAAACTTGACAGATAATAAGGGTATCCTTCCAAGTTACAGTATTTGGTCCATACRGTTTTTAATGACATCACAAAATGAATAACAATATGACAATCGTTTATACATCTCCCCACTGACCACTTTCCACATTGTTGTGTTAGAAATGTTGTTCCATTATCACTTTTTGGACGATAGAGGTTTGGCGGGCATAAGTGTCTGAGAACAAAGGTATTCCTTTGGTTGATACTAAAGAGCAAGAGAGAGCCCCCCCCCGTTTAATTTACAACCGAGTGTGAGCTGTCAACCCAGCAGTTCTCTCCTCCCCCCCTTTGCGGGTGGGAGAGCGTCTGGTTATTGTCAGCCGTTGCTAAGCTGATATGACGCATTTTGATCCTCACAGGACAGTCATGACAGTGTACTTTTGATTATTTACTTATTCAAATACGCTGGCTGTGGCTACTCAAACCACCATGCCTACTCTCTCTCAAGTTGTGACCTTAGCTGACAGCTTACAGAGAGACTGCTGCCTGAAGGTCCTTGCACTGCGAGTCACAAAAGTATCACACACCAAAACATTGGAGGATACCCTGGCGAACACAGAGCCCACAGAAAACTTTAGCTACAATCAGTGGTATAAAGTATTTAAGTAAAAATACTYTAAAGTAYTACWTTAAAGTACAAATCRTACMGTCCGGTTTGCTTAATATWAGGAATTTTAAGTATAGTATTTACTCTAACTTTGTACTTTTACTCAAGTATGATAACTGAGTTATTTTTCCATCACTGGCTACAATCAAAAGCTTCCATGATGTATAACTTGAATAATGGCGAGATAARCTAGCCTAACCACTGTCATTGGACTTGAGATTTGACAAGAAATCAGCTATGCTAGTTGAACATGCATCGAAGGCGCTGTTGCAGATAGCATTAGCTAGTCACACCATCACCCAGCTAGCTAGCTAAATTAATCTCACAAAACGGCACACATTCAGTACACTCTATTCATGTAGGGCATGCTAAAATAGGTTACATACCTTATTCGTTGATTCCTTCCTTCTGTGTGATCTATGCATCCACCATGTCAGAATTAGCTAATGTCTGAACTAGAACCTCAAAATTGGAGCGGCGACGATCCCACAATGCTGCCTACTCGATAGTTGTCAAATCCCGCTTCGATTTTAATTTAAAGACAGAAGGTTAACAAATGACCCATCATGCATAGTCATTTACAGTTAAAATGGTAAAAACACAGCAAAGAGTGTGGTAAACCCAGTACATAACCCCCAGATTACATTGTTGCAAACAGTAAGGTACTGTATTATGGAGAAACAGTTATTTACAGATAAAATGTCCTGTATACTTACTGACATTTTTTTTTACAGTGTAATAATATTTAATGATATAATAGTTTAATCATCTTCATTATTAACCCTCTTTTATTTTTTAAGGGATATCCTAAGGGTACATGGGTAAGGGGTTGATTGATTTGGGATCTGTCAAAGCTGTGTAGTACTTCAAACATCCACAGAGAGGTAATACAGATGTTTTTGGTGTGCATTATGTGTTACTGAGTGATGAAATGGTCTATATGAGTCTAATATCCACAGACCACTGGGGGGCATTTTGACTTCACAAAAGATACAGACACAGATCCATTTTGACTGGCAACAGAAATACTAAGAGGTTAATTAATAGAAAAACAGCAAAAAACAACATGTTATGCAGGTTTCAAGATAATAATSCATGCAAAGCAGACAATACAATCATTTTTTTTCAATCAAGAAAATGAAATGAAATGAAATTATGATCTTTTGTTTGGTCATTCATTTTGGTAATATCTCACTTTTGCAA